>NC_143032.1:82790000-82910000 GCF_057628025.1 Oncorhynchus mykiss | reverse complement strand
CCTCCTAAATTTGTCAAATGGGAATTCTGGAAAACCTGTGCATTTTGGGAAGGTTTTCTGAATTCTTACAACCCTAAATGGTTGGTGTGTGTGTGTGTGTGTGTACCGAGAACATGCAGATGAATGGACGCGATGGATGGTGTGTGTGTGTGTGTGTGTGTGTGTGTGTGTGTGTGTGTGTGTGTGTGTGTGTGTGTGTGTGTGTGTGTGAGGCCATATTAACCTCCCTCCCTCCCTCCCTCCCTCAGAGAAAGAGTGCCTGGCCACATGTATCCAGAACATGCAGCAGTCAGATGACCTCTCACCCCTGGAGATCGTAGAGATGTTTGCCGGTCTGTCCTGCTTCCTGAAGGACTCCAGCGACGTCTCCCAGACCCTGCTGGACGACTTCAGGATGTGTCAGGGATACACGTTCCTCTGCGACCTCATGCTCAGGTAGGCTCATATTAGAGGTGGTGTGTGTGTGTGTGTGTGTGTGTGTGTGTGTGTGTGTGTGTGTGTGTGTGTGTGTGTGTGTGTGTGTGTGTGTGTGTGTGTGTGTGTGTGTGTGTGTGTGTGTGTGTGTGTGTGTGTGTGTGTGTGTGTGTGTGTGTGTGTGTGTGTGTTTCAATATCAACAACTCTCCCTCCCAGTAGTGTAGAGATGTTCTGAACAGTGTAATGATATTTTCCTCTACAACATAGTGTGTTATGGTATTAACCCCTTCCTCTTCCTCTTCCTCTTCAACATAGTGTGTTATGGTATTAACCCCTTCCTCTTCCTCTTCCTCTTCAACATAGTGTGTTATGGTATTAACCCCTTCCTCTTCCTCTTCAACATAGTGTGTTATGGTATTAACCCCTTCCTCTTCCTCTTCCTCTTCAACATAGTGTGTTATGGTATTAACCCCTTCCTCTTCCTCTTCCTCTTCAACATAGTGTGTAATGGTATTAACCCCTTCCTCTTCCTCTTCCTCTTCAACATAGTGTGTTATGGTATTAACCCCTTCCTCTTCCTCTTCCTCTTCAACATAGTGTGTTATGGTATTAACCCCTTCCTCTTCCTCTTCCTCTTCAACATAGTGTGTTATGGTATTAACCCCTTCCTCTTCCTCTTCCTCTTCAACATAGTGTGTTATGGTATTAACCCCTTCCTCTTCCTCTTCCTCTTCAACATAGTGTGTAATGGTATTAACCCCTTCCTCTTCCTCTTCAACATAGTGTGTTAGGGTATTAACCCCTTCCTCTTCCTCTTCAACATAGTGTGTTATGGTATTAACCCCTTCCTCTTCCCCTTCCTCTTCAACATAGTGTGTTAGGGTATTAACCCCTTCCTCTTCCTCTTCAACATAGTGTGTAATGGTATTAACCCCTTCCTCTTCCTCTTCAACATAGTGTGTTATGGTATTAACCCCTTCCTCTTCCTCTTCAACATAGTGTGTTATGGTATTAACCCCTTCCTCTTCCTCTTCCTCTTCAACATAGTGTGTTATGGTATTAACCCCTTCCTCTTCCTCTTCCTCTTCAACATAGTGTGTAATGGTATTAACCCCTTCCTCTTCCTCTTCAACATAGTGTGTTAGGGTATTAACCCCTTCCTCTTCCTCTTCAACATAGTGTGTTATGGTATTAACCCCTTCCTCTTCCTCTTCAACATAGTGTGTTAGGGTATTAACCCCTTCCTCTTCCTCTTCCTCTTCAACATAGTGTGTTAGGGTATTAACCCCTTCCTCTTCCTCTTCCTCTTCAACATAGTGTGTAATGGTATTAACCCCTTCCTCTTCCTCTTCAACATAGTGTGTTATGGTATTAACCCCTTCCTCTTCCTCTTCAACATAGTGTGTTAGGGTATTAACCCCTTCCTCTTCCTCTTCAACATAGTGTGTTATGGTATTAACCCCTTCCTCTTCCCCTTCCTCTTCAACATAGTGTGTTATGGTATTAACCCCTTCCTCTTCCCCTTCCTCTTCCTCTACAACATATTGTGTGTTACTTGTTTCACTATATTAAATGTACCACCCCCCCCAGATTGGAGCAGGCCAAAGAGGAGGACAGCAGTGATGCTCTGAAGGATCTGGTCAACCTAGTGACGCTTCTGACCACCTATGGCGTGACCGATCTCAAACCGGCCGGTCTCACCACTGGAGCCCCCTTCCTCCTGCCCGGCTTCGTACTCCCACAGCCTTCTGGGAAAGGTACAGTCAACCCGAGCGTCATCGCGGCTCCAGTGTTTTACTCAGCCCACTGCCCACACCTTCCTAGTTAACGTCTTAAGCATAGAAATAGAGTCGGTAGAACGAGTTTCTCCATTTTAGTCAACAATTCCTTAATGGTTGCAGCCAGATTGCCATGGTATGAATAACATGCCGTTCAACGAATTCTATTTTTATGAGCGTGTGTGTGTGTGTGTGTGTGTGTGTGTGTGTGTGTGAACCAGAACTGTCCAGAATGTGTTAGTGTCATAGGAGTGGGTGGAGCTGTGCGCCTCAACAGGGAAGTGACACATTATGATCAACAGGGAAGTCCGGTTGTCTGGGTGAGGCACTGACCTGTCCTCTGACTCAGCCTGCAGTTTAAATGGAAATCAAATCAAACTTTATTGGTCGCGTACACAGTTTCGCAGGGTGGCAGGTAGCCTTGAGGTTAGCGGTTAGAGCGCTGGGCCAGTAACTGAAAGATCGCTGGTTTGAATATCCGAGCCGACAAGGTGAAGAATCTGCCAATGAGAAGGTCACCCATCATTTGCTCCAGGGACCTGTCATACTACTATGACTGACCCTGTAAAACAACACCTATCATACTACTATGACTGACCCTGTAAAACAACACCTGTCATACTACTATGACTGACCCTGTAAAACAACACCTGTCACACTACTATGACTGACCCTGTAAAACAACACCTGTCATACTACTATGACTGACCCTGTAAAACAACACCTATCATACTACTATGACTGACCCTGTAAAACAACACCTATCATACTACTATGACTGACCCTGTAAAACAACACCTGTCATACTACTATGACTGACCCTGTAAAACAACACCTGTCACACTACTATGACTGACCCTGTAAAACAACACCTATCACACTACTATGACTGACCCTGTAAAACAACACCTATCATACTACTATGACTGACCCTGTAAAACAACACCTATCATACTACTATGACTGACCCTGTAAAAGCACTTTGTGACTCCTGCTGAAAACATTTGATTGATTGTTGGTCTGTGTCTGGTCCAGGCCACACGGTGAGGAACCTCCAGTCGTTCTCCGTCCTACAGAATGCCTTCCTGAGGGCTAAGACGTCCCGGCTGACCGGCACGCTGCTGGACGCCATCGGCAACATCTACGCCGCCGACCACGCCAACTACTTCATCCTGGAGGCACAACACACACTCTCACAGTTCGCTGACAAGGTGTGTGTGTGTGTCTCTGTGTGTGTGTCTCTGTGTGTGTGTCTCTGTGTGTGTGTGTGTGTGTCTCTGTGTGTGTGTGTGTGTGTGTGTGTGTGTTATATGTTATGCAGCTATATGTTATTCTAAATAAAACCCCATCTCTTTCCAGGTGGCCAAGCTGCCAGATGCCCAGACAAAGTACTTTGACCTGTTGGAGTTTGTAGTGTTCAGTCTGAACTATGTTCCCTGTAAGGAGCTGTTCAGTGTCAGCGTCCTGCTGAAGGGCTCTACGTCATACACCTGCAGTATCACAGCCACCAGGTAGGGAAGTGTGTGTGTGTGTGTGTGGCTGCGTCTGTGTGTTTGTGTGTGTGCGCGCGTCTGGGCATGCGTGTGTGTGGGAGCGTTCTTCACAATCAGCTTGGGCTGATTTAATTGATGTTTGCTAGGTATGATTTAATTGATGTTTGCTAGGTATGATTTAATTGATGGTTGCTAGGGCCGATTTAATTGTTTAATCAAAGTAATACATCTAAGAGTAGATGCCTACTTATCTGGTATCGTATCTGGTATCGTACCTGGTATCGCATCTGGTATCGTACCTGGTATCTGGTATCGTATCTGGTATTGTATCTGGTGTCATATCTGGTATCTGGTATCGTACCTGGTATCTAGTATCTGGTATCGTATCTGGTATCGTACCTGGTAGCTGGTATCGTATCTGGTATCGTACCTGGTATCTGGTATCTGGTATCGTATCTGGTATCTAGTATCGTATCTGGTATCTGGTGTCATATCTGGTATCGTACCTGGTATCGTACCTGGTATCGCATCTGGTATCGTACCTGGTAGCTGGTATCGTATCTGGTATTGTATCTGGTGTCATATCTGGTATCTGGTATCGTACCTGGTATCTAGTATCTGGTATCGTATCTGGTATCGTACCTGGTAGCTGGTATCGTATCTGGTATCGTACCTGGTATCTGGTATCTGGTATCGTATCTGGTATCTAGTATCGTATCTGGTATCTGGTGTCATATCTGGTATCTTACCTGGTATCGTACCTGGTATCGCATCTGGTATCGTACCTGGTAGCTGGTATCGTATCTGGTATTGTATCTGGTGTCATATCTGGTATCTGGTATCGTACCTGGTATCTAGTATCTGGTATCGTATCTGGTATCGTACCTGGTAGCTGGTATCGTATCTGGTATCGTACCTGGTATCTGGTATCTGGTATCGTATCTGGTATCTAGTATCGTATCTGGTATCTGGTGTCATATCTGGTATCGTACCTGGTATCGCATCTGGTATCGTACCTGGTAGCTGGTATCGTATCTGGTATTGTATCTGGTGTCATATCTGGTATCTGGTATCGTACCTGGTATCTAGTATCTGGTATCGTATCTGGTATCGTACCTGGTAGCTGGTATCGTATCTGGTATCGTACCTGGTATCTGGTATCTGGTATCGTATCTGGTATCTAGTATCGTATCTGGTATCTGGTGTCATATCTGGTATCGTATCTGGTATTGTGTCTGGTATCGTATCTGGCATCTGGTGTAGTATCTGGTATTGTATCTGGCATCTGGTATCGTATCTGGCATCATATCTGGTATCGTATCTGGTATCTGGTGTCATATCTGGTGTCGTATCTGGTGTCGTATCTGGTGTCGTATCTGGTATCGTATCTAGTATCTGGTATCTGGTATCGTATCTGGTATCGTACCTGGTAGCTGGTATCGTATCTGGTATCGTACCTGGTATCTGGTATCGTATCTGGTATCTAGTATCGTATCTGGTATCTGGTGTCATATCTGGTATCGTATCTGGTATTGTATCTGGTATCGTATCTGGCATCTG
Organism: Oncorhynchus mykiss; assembly: GCF_057628025.1. Classification (NCBI taxonomy): domain Eukaryota; kingdom Metazoa; phylum Chordata; class Actinopteri; order Salmoniformes; family Salmonidae; genus Oncorhynchus; species Oncorhynchus mykiss. The sequence goes on along the minus strand of NC_143032.1, from coordinate 82,904,753 downwards.
GTGTAGTATCTGGTATTGTATCTGGCATCTGGTATCGTATCTGGCATCATATCTGGTATCGTATCTGGTATCTGGTGTCGTATCTGGTGTCGTATCTGGTGTCGTATCTGGTATCGTATCTAGTATCTGGTATCTGGTATCGTATCTGGTATCGTACCTGGTAGCTGGTATCGTATCTGGTATCGTACCTGGTATCTGGTATCTGGTATCGTATCTGGTATCTAGTATCGTATCTGGTATCTGGTGTCATATCTGGTATCGTATCTGGTATTGTATCTGGTATCGTATCTGGCATCTGGTGTAGTATCTGGTATTGTATCTGGCATCTGGTATCGTATCTGGCATCATATCTGGTATCGTATCTGGTATCTGGTGTCATATCTGGTGTCGTATCTGGTGTCGTATCTGGTGTCGTATCTGGTATCGTATCTAGTATCTGGTATCTAGTATCGTATCTGGTATCGTATCTGGTATCGTACCTGGTAGCTGGTATCGTATCTGGTATCGTACCTGGTATCTGGTATCTGGTATCGTATCTGGTATCTAGTATCGTATCTGGTATCTGGTGTCATATCTGGTATCGTATCTGGTATTGTATCTGGTATCGTATCTGGCATCTGGTGTAGTATCTGGTATTGTATCTGGCATCTGGTATCGTATCTGGCATCATATCTGGTATCGTATCTGGTATCTGGTGTCGTATCTGGTGTCGTATCTGGTGTCGTATCTGGTGTCGTATCTGGTATCGTATCTAGTATCTGGTATCTAGTATCGTATCTGGTATCTGGTGTCGTATCTGGTATCTAGTATCGTATCTGGTATCTGGAATCGTATCTGGTGTCGTATCTGGTATTGTATCTGGTATCTAGTATCGTATCTGGTATCGTATCTAGTATCGTATCTGGTATCGTATCTAGTATCGTATCTGGTGTCATATCTGGTATCGTTTCTGGTATCTAGTATCGTATCTGGTATCGTATCTAGTATCGTATCTGGTATCTGGTGTCGTATCTGGTATCTAGTATCTGGTATATCTGGTATCGTATCTGGTATCTGGTATCGTATCTAGTATCTGGTATCGTATCTAGTATCTGGTATCTTGTATCTAGTATCTGGTATCTGGTATCTGGAATCTGGTGTCATATCTGGTATATCTGGTATCGTATCTAGTGTCTGGTATCTGGTATCTGGTATCTAGTATCTGGTATCGTATCCGGTATCTAGTATCTGGTATCGTATCTGGTATCTAGTATCTGGTATCTAGTATCTGGTATCGTATCTGGTATCTAGTATCTGGTATCGTATCTGGTATTGTATCTGGTATCTAGTATCTAGTATCTGGTATATTGTCTGGTATCTTATCTAGTATGTTGTATCTGGTATCATATCTAGCATCTTGTCTAGTATGTTGTATCTGGTATCGTATCTAGCATCTTATCTAGTATGTTGTATCTGGTATCGTATCTAGCATCTTATCTGGCGTCGTTTCTGCCTTCGTTTCTGGTGTCGTATCTAGTATCTTACCTATTGGGGCTGGAAAGCCACATATATTTGGGATCAGATCTCGTATTTCTGTCCAGCAATGCAAAATATATAAAATAACATGTTTGATTTCCTAATTTTGAAATCGATATGGATGCCCTAATAAATGTAAATCGACTCTTTCAATATTCCATGAATCCAACTCCTCCCTCAGGACTCTGTTGAAGTTGAGCCGTCATGACGCGGTGTTCAGTGATGTGTTGAGAGAGGTGGGGCTGCTGGAGGTGCTGGTTAACCTCCTGCATAAATACGCTGCCCTGCTCAAAGACCCCGCAACGCAACAACAGACTCAGTCACAGAACAACGAACAAGGTGAGGAGTCTCCTAGATCAAGAGGCAATACGGGGTCGTATACATTAGGGTAAACATTAGGGTAAACATTAGGGTAAACATTAGGGTAAACATTAGGGTAAATTCAAAACGTCCAATCAGAAACACACATTTTCCGTTGCGCCAACAAGTCCAGATTGATTCTGTTTCCGGTCCGTTTCTTCCCTTTTCATGCCCAGTGAATATGACCCTCACTAACCCCACCGTGAGAAAGCCTTGCCGACTGAAGTGAATGATTTGTGATTCGTCATCTGGTTGCTAATAGTTCCTCAAACAAGCAGTCAAATCATCCAATCCCTGATATAATACACACATGTTCATCATGGACTGGGAGATGGAACAGGGAATTCTACATAGAGTAACAATCTGCTGCTTTCTCTCGCTCTCCCTCTCTTCCTCCCTCTCTCCCTCTTTCCCTCTTCCTCCTCTCTCTCGCTCTCTTTCTCCCTCTTTTCCTCCTCCTCCTTCTCTCTCTCTCTCCCTCTCTTCCTCCCTCTCTTCCTCTTTCCCTCTTCCTCCTCTCTCCCTCTCTCTTTCTCCCTCTTCCTCTTTCCCTCTTCCTCCTCTCTCCCTCTCTCTTTCTCCCTCTCTTCCTCTTTCCCTCTTCGTCCTCTCTCCCTCTCTCTTTCTCCCTCTCTTCCTCTCTCCCTCTCTTTCCCTCTTCCTCCTTCTCTCTTCGTCCCTCTCTTCCTCCCTCTCTCCCTCTCTTCCTCCCTCTCTTCCTCTCTCCCTCTCTTTCCCTCTTCCTCCTTCTCTCTTCGTCCCTCTCTTCCTCCCTCTCTCCCTCTCTTCCTCCCTCTCTTCCTCCCTCTCTCCCTCTCTCCCTCTCTTCCTCCCTCTCTCCCTCACTTCCTCCCTCTCTCCCTCTCTTCCTCCCTCTCTCCCTCTCTCCCTCTCTTCCTCCCTCTCTAACTCTCTTCCTCCCTCTCTTCCTCCCTCTCTTCCTCCCTCTCTCCCTCTTTCTCCCTCTCTTCCTCCCTCGCTCTATCCCCCCCCACCCCCTCTATTTCCATATCTTTCTCTCTGTCTCTAGGTGACTGTAAGAACAGCAGTGTAGCGGAGGAACAGAAACAGTTAGCTTGGCTGGTCATGGAGACGCTGACTGTCCTGCTGCAAGGCTCCAACACTAACGCAGGTACACACACACCCACACGCAAACATTATGGCTAACAAGGCCGCGAAATTACACAGAAACCTCCAGTATTTCAACTCGTTTGTGTGTTCAACTCGTATGATTCCCCTTTATTAAAGCCAGGCGAATCCAGACAGAATCCTCCCAATCCCCACACCCCCTTCAGAACATAATCCCATACTAGTAGTGATGTCACACAGCCCCAACTCTGGGTCTCTCTGGGTTTCTCTGGGTTTCTCTGGGTTTAGGTAATGCACACAAATCTGTCTCTGTCTGCCTGCCTGCTCCAAACTGACACACACACACACACACATACACACGCCGGATGACAACTGACTCAAATGATTTCTATTTGAACAAGCCTTGACTCTGGGCAGAGCTCAATGGTTTCACTTCTGTCATTCACGATCATGTGACACTGGACAGGAAAATATGCACTTCCTCCTTCTATATGTTGATTGGCTGGCTGGCTGTATGGATTCCTCATCTCAGAGATCACCAACATCATCTATTTGTACTCGCTCACTCTCTTCTTCTCTGTCTCAATCTCTCCTTCTGTCTCAATCTCTCCTTCTGTCTCAATCTCTCCTTCTGTCTCAATCTCTCCTTCTGTCTCAATCTCTCCTTCTGTCTCAATCTCTCCTTCTGTCTCAATCTCTCCTTCTGTCTCAATCTCTCCTTTTGTCTCAATCTCTCCTTTTGTCTCAATCTCTCCTTCTGTCTCAATCTCTCCTTCTGTCTCAATCTCTCCTTCTGTCTCAATCTCTCCTTCTGTCTCAATCTCTCCTTCTGTCTCAATCTCTCCTTCTGTCTCAATCTCTCCTTTTGTCTCAATCTCTCCTTTTGTCTCAATCTCTCCTTTTGTCTCAATCTCTCCTTCTGTCTCAATCTCTCCTTCTGTCTCAATCTCTCCTTCTGTCTCAATCTCTCCTTCTGTCTCAATCTCTCCTTCTGTCTCAATCTCTCCTTCTGTCTCAATCTCTCCTTCTGTATCTCTCTCTCTTTCTTCTGTCTCAATCTCTTCTTCTGTCTCTCTTTCTTCTCTGTCTCTTTCTCTCTTTCTTCTCTGTATCTCTGTCTCTCTCTCTCCATCTCTCTCTCCCACTATCCTGGTCTGAGTAAGGAACGGTAGTGGAGGCCAGACTAATATGATGAGTCAGTGTTCTGTAGCAGAGATGGAGACTCAGAGATGTGTATGATAAATGAGTGTGATGGGTGAATAAAGGTTATTATTAGTATCATCTCTTATTGTGTCTCTTCCAATGTCCCTCTCTCCTCTCCCCTCCCTCCTCCTCTCCCCCATCCCTCTCCCCTCCCTCCTTCTCTCCCCATCCCTCTCCCCTCCCTCCTCCTCTCCCCCATCCCTCTCCCCTCCCTCCTTCTCTCCCCATCCCTCTCCCCTCCCTCCTTCTCTCCCCATCCCTCTCCCCTCCCTCCTTCTCTCCCCCTCCCTCCCCTCCCTCCCTTCTCTCCCCCATCCCTCTACCCTCCCTCCACCATCCCTCTCCCCTCCCTCCCCTCCCTCCTCCTCTCCCCCATCCCTCTCCCCTCCCTCCTTCTCTCCCCATCCCTCTCCCCTCCCTCCTTCTCTCCCCCTCCCTCCCCTCCCTCCCTTCTCTCCCCCATCCCTCTACCCTCCCTCCACCATCCCTCTCCCCTCCCTCCCCTCCCTCCCTTCTCTCCCCCATCCCTCCCCTTTCTCCTCTCCCCATCCCTGTTCCATCCCTCCCTTCTCTCCCCCATCCCTCCCCTTTCTCCTCTCCCCATCCCTGTTCCATCCCTCCCTTCTCTCCCCCATCCCTCTCCCCTCCCTCCCCCATCCCTCTCCCCTCCCTCCCTTCTCTCCCCCATCCCTCTCCCCTCCCTCCCTTCTCTCCCCCATCCCTCTCCCCTCCTTCCCCTCCCTCCCTTCTCTCCCCCATCCCTCCCCTTTCTCCTCTCCCCATCCCTCTTCCATCCCTCCCTCCCTCCCTTCTCTCCCCCATCCCTCTCCCCTCCCTCCCTCCCTCCCTTCTCTCCTCCATCCCTCTCCCCTCCCTCATTATCTCCCTTCTCTCCCCCATCCCTCTCCCCTCCCTCCCTCCCTCCCTTCTCTCCTCCATCCCTCTCCCCTCCCTCATTATCTCCCTTCTCTCCTCCATCCTTCTCCCCTCCCTCCTTCTCTCCCTCCTTCTCTCCCTCCCCCCCTCCCCCCCACCCCCTCCTCCAGGTCTGTTCAGAGAGTTTGGAGGGGCGCGGTGTGTCCACAACATAGTGAAGTATGATCAGTGCAGGGAACATGCTCTGATGATCATTCAGCAGCTGGTTCTGTCCTCCAGTGGAGATGATGACATGGGAACCCTACTGGGTCTGATGCACTCTGCCTCGTCCACCGAGCTACAGCTCAAAACAGACATACTACAGGTGAGATACACACCTACACACACACCTACATCTCAACACACACACACCTACACCTACACTTACACCTACACTTACACACCTACACCTACATACACCTACACACACCTACACACACACCTACACACACACCTACACACACACCTACACCTACACACACACACACACCTACACCCACACCTACACCCACACCTACACTTACACACCTACACTTACACACCTACATCTACACACACACACACCTACACCTACACACACACCTACACTTACACCTACACTTACACACCTACACTTACACACCTACACCTACACACACACACCTGCACCTACACACACACCTACACACACACCTACACACACACGCACACACCTACACACACACACACCTACACACACAAATACACTTACACACCTACACACACCTACACCTACACACACACACCTACACCTACACACACACACCTACACACACCTACACACACACCTACACCTACACATACCTACACACACACCTACACACACACCTACACACACCTACAGTGGGGCAAAAAAGTATTTAGTCAGCCACCAATTGTGCAAGTTCACCCACTTAAAAAGATGAGAGACCTGTAATTGTCATCAGAGGTACACTTCAACTATGACAGACAAAAGGAGAAAAAAAATCGAGAAAATCACATTGTAGGATTTTTTATGAATTTATTTGCAAATTATGGTGGAAAATAAGTATTTGGTCAATAACAAATGTTTATCTCAATACTTTGTTATATACCCTTTGTTGGCAATGACAGAGGTCAAACGTTTTCTGTAATTCTTCACAAGGTTTTCACACACTGTTGCTGGTATTTTGGCCCATTCCTCCATGCAGATCTCCTCTAGAACATTGATGTTTTGGGGCTGTTGCTGGGCAACACGGACTTTCAATTCCCTCCAAAGATTTTCTATGGAGTTGAGATCTGGAGACTGGCTAGGCCACTCCAGGACCTTGAAATGCTTCTTACGAAGCCACTCCTTCGTTGCCCGGGCGGTGTGTTTGGTATCATTGTCATGCTGAAAGACCCAGCCACGATTCATCTTCAATGCTTTGCTGATGGAAGGAGGTTTTCACTCAAAATATCATAATACATGGCCCCATTCATTCTTTCCCTTACACGGATCAGTCGTCCTGGTCCCTTTGCAGAAAAACAGCCCCAAAGCATGATGTTTCCACCCCCATGCTTCACAGTAGGTATGGTGTTCTTTGGATGCAACTCAGCATTCGTTGTCCTCCAAACACGACGAGTTGAGTTTTTACCAAAAAGTTATATTTTGGTTTCATCTGACCATATGACATTCTCCCAATCTTCTTCTGGATCATCCAAATGCTCTCTAGCAAACTTCAGACGGGCCTGGACATGTACTGGCTTAAGCAGGGGGACACGTCTGGCACTGCAGGATTTGAGTCCCTGGCGGCGTAGTGTGTTACTGATGGTAGGCTTTGTTACTTTGTTCCCAACTCTCTGCAGGTCATTCACTAGGTCCCCCCGTGTGGTTCTGGGATTTTCGTTCTTGTGATCATTTTGACCCCACGGGGTGAGATCTTGCGTGGAGCCCCAGATCGAGGGAGATTATCAGTGGTCTTGTATGTCTTCCATTTCCTAATAATTGCTCCCACAGTTGGTTTCTTCAAACCAAGCTGCTTACCTATTGCAGATTCAGTCTTCCCAGCCTGGTGCAGGTCTACAATTTTGTTTCTGGTGTCCTTTGACAGCTCTTTGGTCTTGGCCATAGTGGAGTTTGGAGTGTGACTGTTTGAGGTTGTGGACAGGTGTCTTTTATACTGATAACAAGTTCAAACAGGTGCCATTAATACAGGTAACGAGTGGAGGACAGAGGAGCCTCTTAAAGAATAAGTTACAGGTCTGTGAGAGCCAGAAATCTTGCTTGTTTGTATGTGACCAAATACTTATTTTCCACCATAATTTGCCAATAAATTCATAAAAAAATCCTACAATGTGATTTTCTGGATTTCTTTCTCTCATTTTGTCTGTCATAGTTGAAGTGTACCTATGATGAAAATTACAGGCCTCTCTCATCTTTTTAAGTGGGTGAACCTGCACAATTGGTGGCTGACTAAATACTTTTTTGCCCCACTACACCTACACACACACATACCCACACACACACCTACACACACCCACACACACACCTACACACACCCACACACACACCTACACCTACACACACCTACACCTACACACACCTACACACACACACACACACACACACACCTACACACACACACACACACACACACCTACACACCCACCCACACACCCACCCACCCAGCCCTAACCATCCTCTCCCTTTCTGCTAGACTCTCCTGGCTGTGCTGAGAGAAAGCCATCGCACGCGGACAGTCTTCCGGAAGGTCGGGGGCTTTGTGTATGTGACGTCCCTACTCGTTGCCATGGAGCGCTCTCTGTGTCAGCCGCCGTGTCACGGGTGGGAACGGGCCAATCAGAACCAAGTGTTTGAGCTCCTCCACACGGTCTTCTGCACGTTGACCGCTGCCATGCGCTACGAACCCGCCAACTCACACTTCTTCAGGACGGAGATCCAGTACGAAAAACTGGCAGACGCTGTCAGGTACAGTATAGGACAGGACATTATAGGACATTATAGGACATGTATAGGACATGTATAGTATAGGACATGTATAGTATAGGACATGTATAGTATAGGACATGTATAGTATAGGACATGTATAGTATAGGACATGTATAGTATAAGACATGTATAGTATAGTATAGTATAGGGCATGTATAGGACAGGACATGTATAGGACAGGACATGTATAGTATAGGACATGTATAGGACAGGACATGTATAGGACAGGACATGTATAGTATAGGACATGTATAGTATAGGACATGTATAGTATAAGACATGTATAGTATAGGACATGTATAGTATAGTATAGTATAGGGCATGTATAGGACAGGACATGTATAGGACAGGACATGTATAGTATAGGACATGTATAGGACAGGGCATGTATAGTATAATATAGGACATGTATAGTATAGGACATGTATAGTATAGGACATGTATAGTATAGGACATGTATAGTATAGGACATGGACAGGACATGTATAGGACTGGACATGTATAGGACATGTATAGTATATGATATGTATAGGACATGTATTGGACATGTATAGGACAGGACATGTATAATATAGGACATGTATAGGACAGGACATGTATACCGTCGTAGCCAAAAGTTTTGAGAATGACACAAATATTAATTTTCACAAAGTCTGCTGCCTCAGTTTGTATGATGGGAATTTGCATATTCTCCAGAATGTTACGAAGAGTGATCAGATGAATTGCAATTAATTGCAAAGTCCCTCTTTGCCATGCAAATGAACTGAATCCCCCCCAAAACATTTCCACTGCATTTCAGCCCTGCCACAAAAGGACCAGCTGACATCATGTCAGTGATTTTCTCGTTAACGCAGGTGTGAGTGTTGATGAGGACAAGGCTGGAGATCACTTCGAATAACAGACTGGAAGCTTCAAAAGCAGGGTGGTGCTTGGAATCATTGTTCTTCCTCTGTCAACCATGGTTACCTGCAAGGAAACACATGCCGTCATCATTGCTTGGCACAAAAAGGGCTTCACAGGTAAGGATATTGCTGCCAGTAAGATTGCACCTAAATCAACCACTTATCGGATCATCAAGAACTTCAAGGAGAGCGGTTCAATTATTGTGAAGAAGGCTTCAGGGCGCCCAAGAAAGTCCAGCAAGAGCCAGGACCGTCTCCTAAAGTTGATTCAGTTGCAGGATCGGGGCACCACCAGTACAGAGCTTGCTCAGGAATGGCAGCAGGCAGGTGTGAGTGCATCTGCACGCACAGTGAGGCGAAGACTGGTGTCAAGAAGGGCAGCAAAGAAGCCACTTCTCTCCAGGAAAAACATCAGGGACAGACTGATATTCTGCAAAAGGTACAGGGATTGGACTGCTGAGGACTGGGGTAAAGTCCGTTTCTCTGATGAATCCCCTTTCAGATTGTTTGGGGCATCCGGAAAAAAGCTTGTCCGGAGAAGACAAGGTGAACGCTACCATCAGTCCTGTGTCATGCCAACAGTAAAGCATCCTGAGACCATTCATGTGTGGGGTTGCTTCTCAGCCAAGGACGTGGGCTCACTCACAATTTTGCCTAAGAACACAGCCATGAATAAAGATTGGTACCAACACATCCTCCGAGAGCAACTTCTCCCAACCATCCAGGAACAGTTTGGTGACAAACAATGCGTTTTCCAGCGTGATGGAGCACCTTGCCATAAGGAAAAAGAACTAAGTGGCTCGGGGAACAAAACATCAATATTTTGGGTCAATGGCCAGGAAACTCCCCAGACCTCAATCCCATTGAGAACTTGTGGTCAATCCTCAAGAGGCGGTTGGACAAAACAAAACCCCACAAATTCTGACAAACTCCAAGCATTGATTATGCAAGAATGGGCTGCCATCAGTCAGGATGTGGCCCAGAAGTTAATTGACAGCATGCCAGGGTAGATTGCAGAGGTCTTGAAAAAGAAGGGTCAACACTGTAAATATTGACTCTTTGCATCAACTTCATGTAATTGTCAATAAAAGCCTTTGACACTTATGAAATGCTTGTAATTATACTTCAAGATTTCCATAGTAACATCTGACAAAAATACCTAAAGACACTGAAGCAGCAAACTTTGTGGAAATTAATATTTGTGTCATTCTCAAAACTTTTGGCCACGACTGTAGTATAGTATAGGACATGTATAGGACTGGGCATGTATAGGACATGTATAGTATAGGACATGTATAGGACTGGGCATGTATAGGACATGTATAGGACATGTATAGTATAGGACATGTATAGGACATGTATAGTATAGGACATGTATAGGACATGGACATGTATAGTATAGGACATGGATAGGACAGGACATGTACAGGACATGGACCCAACTAATCGTTAAACAGTGATGAGTATTGAAGTGTGGTAGATCGTGAGTCTTCACATGAGACTTCTTCTACTGCTGATGATGATGATGATGAGAGGGCTGTCTACACTGAACAAAAATATAAACGAAACGCGTAAGGTGTTGCTGAAATAAAAGATCCCGTAAATTTTCCATACGAACAAAAAAGCTTATTTCTCTCAAATTCTGTGCACAAATTTGTTTACATCTCTGTTAGTGAGCATTTCTCCTTTGCCAAGATAATCCATCCACCTGACAGGTGTGGCCTATATCATTGTGCTGGGGACAATAAAAGGCCACTCTAAAATGTGCAGTGTTGTCACACCACACAATACCACAGATGTCTCAAGTTTTGAGGGAGCGTGCAATAGGAAAGCTGACTGCAGGAATGTCCACCAGAGCTGTTGCCAGAGAATTTAATGTTGATTTCTCTACCATAAGCCGCCTCTAACAACGTTGTTTTAGAGAATTTGGCAGTACGTTCAATCGGCTTCACAACCGCAGACCACGTGTAACCACGCCAGCCCAGGACCTCCACATCCGGCTTCTTCACCTGCGGGATTGTCTGAGGGTGGTGGGCCAAACAAGGCCCACCCATGCCTGCGCCCCTGCCCAGTCATGTGAAATCCATAAATTAGAGCCTAATGAATTTATTTAAATGGACTGATTTCCTTATATGAACTGTAAACTCAGTCAAATCTTTGACATTTTTGCATGTTGCGCTTATATTTTTGTTCAGTATAAATAAATACGATTGATTGATTAATTATTGACCCATGCCCCACCACCTTCAGGCTGCTGGGTTGTTTCTCGGAGGCCAAGAAGGTTGGAGTCACGGGAGTGTTCCCTTCCAACGCCCAGCCCTTCCTGAGGCTGCTGGAGGACGACGGAGCAGGGGGCGGGACCGGGGACAACATCTGCCCCACCCTCAAACACTGCAGCAAGCTCTTCATCTACCTTCATAAGATGGCCACCGACTCCTTCGACAGGTACGTCAGTCACTGTTTCTCACTAAAACAGACTCTAGGCCCACTCATTTAACAGGTCAGTGATTGACTCCCTCAACGGGTCAGTGATTGACTCCCTCAACAGGTCAGTGATTGACTCCCTCAACAGGTCAGTGATTGACTCCCTCAACAGGTCAGTGATTGACTCCCTCAACGGGTCAGTGATTGACTCCCTCAACGGGTCAGTGATTGACTCCCACAATAGGTCAGTGATTGACTCCCTCAACAGGTCAGTCAGTGATTGACTCCCTCAACAGGTCAGTGATTGACTCCCACAATAGATCAGTGATTGACTCCCTCAACAGGTCAGTGATTGACTCCCGCAACAGGTCAGTGATTGACTCCCACAATAGATCAGTGATTGACTCCCTCAACAGGTCAGTGATCGACTCCCTCAACAGGTCAGTGATTGACTCCCTCAACAGGTCAGTGATTGACTCCCGCAACAGGTCAGTGATTGACTCCCACAATAGATCAGTGATTGACTCCCTCAACAGGTCAGTGATCGACTCCCTCAACAGGTCAGTGATTGACTCCCTCAACAGGTCAGTGATTGACTCCCTCAACAGGTCAGTGATTGACTCCCTCAACAGGTCAGTGATTGACTCCCTCAACAGGGCAGTGATTGACTCCCTCAACAGGTCAGTGATTGACTCCCTCAACAGGTCAGTGATTAACCAATCACTGACCTGTTGAGGGAGTCAATCACTGACCTGTTGAGGGAGTCAAACAGGCCAAAAGGAGTCTAACCCCAAATCAATGGTTGTTGAATCAATGGGCTCCCGAGTGGCGCAGCGGTCTAAGGCACAGCATCACCAGTGTAAGAGGCGTCACTACAGTCCCTGGTTCGAATCCAGGCTGTATCACATCCGGCCGTGATTTTGGAAGTTCCATAGGGCGGCGCAAAATTGGCCCGGCGCCTTCCGGGTTTGGCCGGAGTAAATAAGAATTTGTTTTTAAACTGGCTTGAAAATACATCCCGTGACAATCAAAGCTCCGACGAACAAGTCACAGATTCATCGATGCAAAGCCCCCACAGATTTAGATATCGAGTTCCTCTCGGATCACGTCTGAGACTCAAAACAGTGACTCACATACCTCAATGCAGTTGTGCAGTTTTGACTGGGCTGTGTTGCCTTGTGAATGAAGAGCTTACCTGCCACACTGTTGTGCAGGTCTCTCCAAACAAGGTCCTGGGTACCACAAGGGGCACACATTTTGGTATTATATTATACAGATGATTCAAATAATCAACCCCCCCAGGACCAGGATTGGGAAACATTGGTGTAGTGTAACCAAACCTTCACATGCATGTGCTGTAGCATTAGCCTCCTGGTAGTGAGCTGTAGCAATAGCCTCCTGGTAGTGAGCTGTAGCATTAGCCTCCTGGTAGTGAGCTGTAGCATTAGCCTCATGGTAGTGAGCTGTAGCATTAGCCTCCTGGTAGTGAGCTGTAGCATTAGCCTCCTGGTAGTGAGCTGTAGCAATAGCCTCCTGGTAGTGAGCTGTAGCATTAGCCTCCTGGTAGTGAGCTGTAGCATTAGCCTCCTGGTAGTGAGCTGTAGCATTAGCCTCCTGGTAGTGAGCTGTAGCATTAGCCTCCTGGTAGTGAGCTGTAGCATTAGCCTTCTGGTAGTGAGCTGTAGCATTATCCTCCTGGTAGTGAGCTGTAGCATTAGCCTCCTGGTAGTGAGCTGTAGCATTAGCCTCCTGGTAGTGAGCTGTAGCATTAGCCTCCTGGTAGTGTGCTGTTGCATTAGCCTCCTGGTAGTGAGCTGTAGCATTAGCCTCCTGGTAGCATTAGCCTCCTTGTAGTGTTCTGTATAATTAGCCTCCTGGTAGCATTAGCCTCCTTGTAGTGTGCTGTGGCATTAGCCTCCTGGTAGCATTAGCCTCCTTGTAGTGTGCTGTAAAATTAGCCTCCTGGTAACATTAGCCTCCTTGTAGTGTGCTAGCTAGCTATGCTCTGAGCGCTCTTTTCTTTCAGCCTTCTAACTAACATCTTCCTCTTTTCTCTCTTTCCTCTCTTTCTCTATTTTTCTCCTCTAATCTTTGGCACTGCCTGGCTGTGTGTTTGGGCTGTGTGCTACTCTTGTCCATCCATGTTTGTCTGTGTGTGTGTGTGTCCTGAATGTGTGTGTGTGCTGTGTTCAGTCGTGCGGAGCAGGTTCCCCCCTGCCTCACTCACGAGACCTCCCTGCCATCCCCCTGGGGTACGCCAGCGCTCGCCAGGAAGAGGTAGCTACTGCGCTCTGCACTCCTCTTCCTCATCCCGCTCTTTCGCTCCTTTTCCTCTGTCATGCTACTCTCTCTTTCCCCTATGTCAGCTATTGCTGCTATGTCATGTAGCTCTCTTTCCCTTATGTCAGCTATTGCTGCTATCTTTCCCTTATGTCAGCTGTTGCTGCTATGTCATGTAGCTCTCTCCTCTCCCTTATGTCAGCTATTGCTGCTATGTCATGTAGCTAGCTCCCTTTCCCTTATGTCAGCTATTGCTGCTATGTCATGTAGCTCTCTTACCCTTATGTCAGCTGTTGCTGCTATGTCATGTTGCTCTCTCCTCTCTCTTTCCCTTATGTCAGCTATTGCTGCTATGTCATGTAGCTCTCTTTCCTTTATGTCAGCTATTGCTGCTATGTCATGTAGCTCCATTTCCCTTATGTCAGCTATTGCTGCTATGTCATGTAGCTCTCTTACCCTTATGTCAGCTGTTGCTGCTATGTCATGTTGCTCTCTCCTCTCCCTTATGTCAACTATTGCTGCTATGTTATGTGAATTCCTCTCCTCTTGTTCTTTGCATTCTGACCTATTTCTTTCTCTCTCTCTCTTATCCTTCCGCTCGTTCTCTCTCCCCTCTCTTTGTTCTCTCTCTCTCTCTCTCTCTCTCTCTTATCCTCCCGCTCGTTCTCTCTCCCCTCTCTTTGTTCTCTCTCTCTCTCTCTCTCTCTCATCCTCCCTCTCGTTCTCTCTCCCCTCTCTTTGTTCTCTCTCTCTCTCTCTCTCTCTCTCTCTTATCCTCCCTCTCGTTCTCTCTCCCCTCTCTGTGTTCTCTCTCTCTCTTTTCATCCTGGTTCTGCTGACCCCTTCCTTTAAAGCCCTCTCTCCTCACTGCTCTGTAGGGGAAACCAACCCACCGGTTGTATCACTTCCATGACTGCATCAACGTGGCTATTTTTCTCTAATTAAATGAATAACGGCCTGGGTGTGAGTCAGTGTCAACTCTAAACTGACTTAAACCTTTAAACCTCTCGTGTTTAATCTCTTCATGTTTTAATCACTTTTACAGAGACACTTTCGTTAATCAACATTTCAGTTTGCAAAGTAAAAATCCAAGAGTTTAGCAAAATAGGTGATTTTATTCCATGATCCCTTTTTGAAAGGAAAGATTAGGACATCAATTTTGGATTTATTTTCCCTCTCATCGGACTCAACCCCACAATATTTTGGCAACACTTTATTTAGGTAGTCCCCAATAGATACTGAGTATAGCGAACATTAAGAACACCTTCTTAATATTGAGTTGTACCTCCGTTTGCCCCCAGAACAGCATCAATTCGTCGGGGACATGGACTCTACAAGGTGTCCAAAGCGTTCCACAGGGATGCTGGCCCATGTTGACTCTACAAGGTGTCGAAAGCATTCCACAGGGATGCTGGTCCATGTTGACTCTACAAGGTGTCGAAAGCATTCCACAGGGATGCTGGCCCATGTTGACTCTACAAGGTGTTGAAAGCGTTCCACAGGGATGCTGGCCCATGTTGACTCTACAAGGTGTCCAAAGCGTTCCACAGGGATGCTGGCCCATGTTGACTCTACAAGGTGTCCAAAGCGTTCCACAGGGATGCTGGCCCATGTTGACTCTACAAGGTGTCGAAAGCGTTCCACAGGGATGCTGGCCCATGTTGACTCTACAAGGTGTCGAAAGCGTTCCACAGGGATGCTGGCCCATGTTGACTCTACAAGGTGTCGAAAGCGTTCCACAGGGATGCTGGCCCATGTTGACTCTACAAGGTGTTGAAAGAATTCCACAGGGATGCTGGCCCATGTTGACTCCAATGCTTCCCACAGTTGTGTCTAGTTGGCTGGATGTTCTTTAGGTGGTGGGCCATTCTTGATACACACAGGAAACTGTTGACTGTCACTAACTACTAACTTACTGTCACCGAAAACACAGGCACGGCTACCAGGGCACATCAGGCCCCCCTGCAGGGGTCCGAGCCTTGACGGACCTAAACATGAAACTACAACTGGCCAACTCTTCCTCCTCCTCGGACTCGGTGGTCATCCACCCTGGGGCGGGGCTAGCAATGTTGGACCTGCTGGCCTCCGTCAGCTCCGACAGCCAACCAGAGGTAAGGAAGTGCCGAGGAGGCCACACCCACTTCTTGTGTCCCTGGTCTCAGGATGAATGTGTTACTTTCTCTCAGTGGTACTAGTCGGTAAAAATTGAATAAAGTTTACTACCATTTCCTCTTAGTCCAAAAATGAGGTGAATGAGGAACAAGAGTTGTACAAGAGTTCCATTTCCTCCCTAAGAGTTGTACATGTCTGAATATCTGTGTATGTTCCTGGTTTAGCTGTGTCATAACACTAGTCTATGACAGAGTTACCCTTCAGCAAGATGCTCCAAGGGTTCAGCTCGTCTGTCACAAACGTTAAAGACACCAAAACTATTCATTTCCCTTCCCTCCCTCCCTCCCTCTCCCTACCTAGCATGCTCTGGACCTTCAGCTAGCAGTAGCTAACATCCTGCAGCTGCTGGTCCACAGTGAGAGAAACCAGCAGATCCTGTGTGAAGCAGGTCTCCACAGCAGACTACTGCAGCGCTGCAGCCTGGCCCTGGGAGACGAGGAACACCCCCTACACCCGCCCCTGCAGAGGATGTTTGAGAGGCTGGCCTCACAGGCCCTGCAGCCTATGGCCCTGAGGTGAGGGTGGGATGCAGTCAGACAGAGTCTCTCACTCACTCACTCACACACACACACTCTCTCTTTGTCACTCACTCACTCACTCACTCACTCACTCACTCACTCACTCACACACACTCTCTCTTTGTCACTCACTCACTCACTCACTCACTCACTCACTCACACACACACACTCTCTCTTTGTCACTCACTCACTCACTCACTCACTCACTCACTCACACACACACACACACACCGCAGGACTAGATGTGGCACATCATTATAAGTCCATTTACCTCTAAAACATTTAATTGCACACAAATAGTAAACAGAGCTCTCTGTCACTAAGGGATGGCATAACCCCCCCTAATAAACTCTTAATGATGTCGATGACTCTTCTACATAAAAGGGAAAGAATCGGCTTTGACAGGTTTTATTATTATTTAGAGGAGTCTGGGTGGAGTCACAGTTGGCCTAATTTGCTGCATGGCCGGTCAGCTGTGATGCAGGATAGGATACAGACAGTTGGGCTCGAGACACACACACACACACACACACAGACACAGACACAGACACACAGAGCCAGAGAAGAAGTCATCTGACTTTCTTTCTTATAAAAATGAACAATGATCCTCTGTTGACTCTCCTGTTTCTCCTCTGTAGACTCAAACAATGAATCAATTCATAATAAAATGAATCAATTAGCCCATTTAAAATGTTTATTTTACTCCGTAAGATAATTAGCAATATGCAAGAGACTACAGTTGGACCGTGTGCCATAAAGTATACTGTGTTTCGCTGATTAAGGTCAAGGACTGGTCATGAGAAGCCAAATATCAAAGCAAGTATTATTTAATGACTTGGTCAAAAAAAAAATCTATTGATTCATAACACAAGGCATAACGGCGTAATGTACAAAGCATTAAGAGGCATTATTTTAAGCGTATAGATACGAAAGTTGACTTACAAGGACAAAACGTGAACAAAGAGATGCCTTTTAGATGTCTAGGAAATAAGAATGGATCATCCCATCCTTCCTCCTTGGACCTGATACAGGATAAGAGAGAGAGAGAGAGAGAACAAAATACATTTCATTCCATTTAGAACAACTGAAGGTGAAAAAGGTGACTTTTTCAACACAAAATCAGCCACCGTTGACCAATTAAACAATACCAAGTTCACAGAGTAACCTGACCACCAAGGCCCAGTCTCCACAGAGAGTCACAGCATTTAATGACTTGTGTGGCAGATGAGACCAATGGGAATGAGACAGAATTGCTGAGAAGACAATGAAAACCTTTTTGCGGTATAGAGTAATTCAGAGTTCACCTTGTCCAGATTCAAGTTACCACAGAGATCCTACATCTATATAGAGAGCATCAGAGGTATCCTCAGAGGGCAATTACCACAGAGATCCTACATCTATATAGAGAGCATCAGAGGTATCCTCAGAGGACAAGTTACCACAGAGATCCTACATCTATATAGAGAGCATCAGAGGTATCCTCAGAGGGCAATTACCACAGAGATCCTACATCTATATAGAGAGCATCAGAGTTATCCTCAGAGGGCAGTTACCACAGAGATCCTACATCTATATAGAGAGCATCAGAGGTATCCTCAGAGGGCAATTACCACAGAGATCCTACATCTATATAGAGAGCATCAGAGGTATCCTCAGAGGGCAATTACCACAGAGATCCTACATCTATATAGAGAGCATCAGAGTTATCCTCAGAGGGCAGTTACCACAGAGATCCTACATCTATATAGAGAGCATCAGAGGTATCCTCAGAGGGCAATTACCACAGAGATCCTACATCTATATAGAGAGCATCAGAGTTATCCTCAGAGGGCAGTTACCACAGAGATCATACAGGTAGCCTAGTGGTTAGAGGGTTGGACTAGTAACCAGCAGGTAGCCTAGTGGTTAGAGGGTTGGACTAGTAACCAGCAGGTAGCCTAGTGGTTAGAGCGTTGGACTAGTAACCAGCAGGTAGCCTAGTGGTTAGAGCGTTGGACTAGTAACCAGCAGGTAGCCTAGTGGTTAGAGCGTTGGGCCAGTAACTGAAAGGTTGCTAGATCGAATCCCCTGACTAGGTACCCCCTTTTCCCTTTTAATAGTGTTGTAGCTGTGGTAAAACCATTATAACTGACTAGGTACCCCCCTTTTAATAGTGTTGTAGCTGTGGTAACACCATTATAACTGACTAGGTACCCCCCTTTTAATAGTGTTGTAGCTGTGGTAAAACCATTATAACTGACTAGGTACCCCCCTTTTAATAGTGTTATAGCTGTGGTAAAACCATTATAACTGACTAGGTACCCCCCTTTACCTTTTAATAGTGTTGTAGCTGTGGTAAAACCATTATAACTGACTAGGTACCCCCCTTTCCCTTTTAATAGTGTTGTAGCTGTGGTAAAACCATTATAACTGACTAGGTACCCCCCTTTTCCTTTTAATAGTGTTGTAGCTGTGGTAAAACCATTTGAACTGACTAGGTACCCCCCTTTTAATAGTGTTGTAGCTGTGGTAAAACCATTATAAATGACTAGGTACTCCCCTTTTAATAGTGTTGTAGCTGTGGTAAAACCATTATAACTGACTAGGTATCCCCCTTTCCCTTTTAATAGTGTTGTAGCTGTGGTAAAACCATTATAACAGACTAGGTACCCCCCTTTCCCTTTTAATAGTGTTGTAGCTGTGGTAAAACCATTATAAATGACTAGGTATCCCCCTTTCCCTTTTAATAGTGTTATAGCTGTGGTAAAACCATTATAACAGACTAGGTACCCCCCTTTTAATAGTGTTGTAGCTGTGGTAAAACCATTATAAATGACTAGGTATCCCCCTTTCCCTTTTAATAGTGTTATAGCTGTGGTAAAACCATTATAACAGACTAGGTACCCCCCTTTTAATAGTGTTGTAGCTGTGGTAAAACCATTATAACTGACTAGGTATCCCCCTTTCCCTTTTAATAGTGTTATAGCTGTGGTAAAACCATTATAACAGACTAGGTACCCCCCTTTTAATAGTGTTGTAGCTGTGGTAAAACCATTATAAATGACTAGGTACCCCCCTTTTAATAGTGTTGTAGCTGTGGTAAAACCATTATAACTGACTAGGTACCCCCCTTTCCCTTTTAATAGTGTTATAGCTGTGGTAAAACCATTATAACAGACTAGGTACCCCCCTTTTAATAGTGTTGTAGCTGTGGTAAAACCATTATAAATGACTAGGTACCCCCCTTTTAATAGTGTTGTAGCTGTGGTAAAACCATTATAAATGACTAGGTACCCCCCTTTCCCTTTTAATAGTGTTGTAGCTGTGGTAAAACCATTATAACTGACTAGGTACCCCCCTTTCCCTTTTAATAGTGTTGTAGCTGTGGTAAAACCATTATAACTGACTAGGTACCCCCCTTTTAATAGTGTTGTAGCTGTGGTAAAACCATTATAAATGACTAGGTACCCCCCTTTCCCTTTTAATAGTGTTGTAGCTGTGGTAAAACCATTATAACTGACTAGGTACCCCCCTTTCCCTTTTAATAGTGTTGTAGCTGTGGTAAAACCATTATAACTGACTAGGTACCCCCCTTTTAATAGTGTTGTAGCTGTGGTAAAACCATTATAACTGACTAGGTACCCCCCTTTTCCTTTTAATAGTGTTATAGCTGTGGTAAAACCATTATAACTGACTAGGTACCCCCCTTTTAATAGTGTTATAGCTGTGGTAAAACCATTATAACTGACTAGGTATCCCCCTATCCCTTTTAATAGTGTTATAGCTGTGGTAAAACCATTATAACAGACTAGGTACCCCCCTTTTAATAGTGTTGTAGCTGTGGTAAAACCATTATAAATGACTAGGTATCCCCCTTTCCCTTTTAATAGTGTTATAGCTGTGGTAAAACCATTATAACAGACTAGGTACCCCCCTTTTAATAGTGTTGTAGCTGTGGTAAAACCATTATAACTGACTAGGTATCCCCCTTTCCCTTTTAATAGTGTTATAGCTGTGGTAAAACCATTATAACAGACTAGGTACCCCCCTTTTAATAGTGTTGTAGCTGTGGTAAAACCATTATAAATGACTAGGTACCCCCCTTTTAATAGTGTTGTAGCTGTGGTAAAACCATTATAACTGACTAGGTACCCCCCTTTCCCTTTTAATAGTGTTATAGCTGTGGTAAAACCATTATAACAGACTAGGTACCCCCCTTTTAATAGTGTTGTAGCTGTGGTAAAACCATTATAAATGACTAGGTACCCCCCTTTTAATAGTGTTGTAGCTGTGGTAAAACCATTATAAATGACTAGGTACCCCCCTTTCCCTTTTAATAGTGTTGTAGCTGTGGTAAAACCATTATAACTGACTAGGTACCCCCCTTTCCCTTTTAATAGTGTTGTAGCTGTGGTAAAACCATTATAACTGACTAGGTACCCCCCTTTTAATAGTGTTGTAGCTGTGGTAAAACCATTATAAATGACTAGGTACCCCCCTTTCCCTTTTAATAGTGTTGTAGCTGTGGTAAAACCATTATAACTGACTAGGTACCCCCCTTTCCCTTTTAATAGTGTTGTAGCTGTGGTAAAACCATTATAACTGACTAGGTACCCCCCTTTTAATAGTGTTGTAGCTGTGGTAAAACCATTATAACTGACTAGGTACCCCCCTTTTCCTTTTAATAGTGTTATAGCTGTGGTAAAACCATTATAACTGACTAGGTACCCCCCTTTTAATAGTGTTATAGCTGTGGTAAAACCATTATAACTGACTAGGTATCCCCCTATCCCTTTTAATAGTGTTGTAGCTGTGGTAAAACCATTATAACTGACTAGGTACCCCCCTTTTCCTTTTAATAGTGTTGTAGCTGTGGTAATACCATTATAACTGACTAGGTACCCCCCTTTTAATAGTGTTGTAGCTGTGGTAATACCATTATAACTGACTAGGTATCCCCCTTTTAATAGTGTTGTAGCTGTGGTAAAACCATTATAACTGACTAGGTACCCCCCTTTTAATAGTGTTGTAGCTGTGGTAATACCATTATAACTGACTAGGTACCCCCCTTTCCCTTTTAATAGTGTTGTAGCTGTGGTAATACCATTATAACTGACTAGGTACCCCCCTTTTAATAGTGTTGTAGCTGTGGTAAAACCATTATAACTGACTAGGTACCCCCCTTTTAATAGTGTTGTAGCTGTGGTAAAACCATTATAACAGACTAGGTACCCCCCTTTTAATAGTGTTATAGCTGTGGTAAAACCATTATAACTGACTAGGTATCCCCCTTTTAATAGTGTTGTAGCTGTGGTAATACCATTATAACTGACTAGGTACCCCCCTTTCCCTTTTAATAGTGTTGTAGCTGTGGTAAAACCATTATAACTGACTAGGTATCCCCCTATCCCTTTTAATAGTGTTGTAGATGTGGTAAAACCATTATAACTGACTAGGTACCCCCCTTTCCCTTGTAATAGTGTTGTAGCTGTGGTAAAACCATTATAACTGACTAGGTATACCTTTCAGTTGGACAACTGACTAGGTATCCCCCCTTTCTCTTCCCATATAGATATATCTTCAGAGTTCTCCTCTGTGAAGACTTTTCACATACCAGACCAAAGTTAATATTTCATTATTCAATCACACATTCAATAGTCAGTCCTCTGGATACTGTAACAGAGAGATAGTCAGTCCTCTGGATACTGTAACAGAGAGATAGTCAGTCCTCTGGATACTGTAACAGAGATATAGTCAGTCCTCTGGATACTGTAACAGAGATATAATCAGTCCTCTGGATACTGTAACAGAGATATAGTCAGTCCTCTGGATACTGTAACAGAGATATAGTCAGTCCTCTGGATACTGTAACAGAGATATAGTCAGTCCTCTGGATACTGTAACAGAGATATAGTCAGTCCTCTGGATACTGTAACAGAGATATAGTCAGTCCTCTGGATACTGTAACAGAGATATAGTCAGTCCTCTGGATACTGTAACAGAGATATAGTCAGTCCTCTGGATACTGTAACAGAGATATAGTCAGTCCTCTGGATACTGTAACAGAGATATAGTCAGTCCTCTGGATACTGTAACAGAGATATAGTCAGTCCTCTGGATACTGTAACAGAGATATAGTCAGTCCTCTGGATACTGTAACAGAGATATAGTCAGTCCTCTGGATACTGTAACAGAGATATAGTCAGTCCTCTGGATACTGTAACAGAGATATAGTCAGTCCTCTGGATACTGTAACAGAGAGATAGTCAGTCCTCTGGATACTGTACACAATTAAGGCCGAGTCTGCAAGGATGTTTATTGTTCTTCAAGGGGGAAATGCGTCCATGTTGAAGTGAAATGCCATGTGATCAAGTGATCACTTTGGAAATAAGTGTTTTCATGTGTCATCCACTGGGATTCAACATGCACATCTTGTCTATGTATGTTTTCTTGTCACACCAAGATAATTAAAAAAAAAATTCATATTGTTTCTCCCCCGCAGAGAGTTCCTCCGGCTGGGCAACCCTCTAAACTGTGGAGCCTGGGACAAGAAGCTGCTCAAACAGTATCGTGTCCACAAACCCTCCTCCCTTAGCTACGACGCAGAGATGAGAAGTAAGACACCACTCTCAATGTTGTGTGTGTGTGTGTGTATACAGTGCCTTGCAAAAGTATTCGGCCCCCTTGAACTTTGTGACCTTTTGCCACATTTCAGGCTTCAAACATAAAGATATAAAACTGTATTTTTTTGTGAAGAATCAACAACAAGTGGGACACAATCATGAAGTGGAACGACATTTATTGGATATTTCAAACTTTTTTAACAAATCAAAAACTGAAAAATTGGGCGTGCAAAATTATTCAGCCCCCTTAAGTTAATACTTTGTAGCGCCACCTTTTGCTGCGATTACAGCTGTAAGTCGCTTGGGGTATGTCTCTATCAGTTTTGCACATCGAGAGACTGAAATTTTTCCCATTCCTCCTTGCAAAACAGCTCGAGCTCAGTGAGGTTGGATGGAGAGCATTTGTGAACAGCAGTTTTCAGTTCTTTCCACAGATTCTCGATTGGATTCAGGTCTGGACTTTGACTTGGCCATTCTAACACCTGGATATGTTTATTTTTGAACCATTCCATTGTAGATTTTGCTTTATGTTTTGGATCATTGTCTTGTTGGAAGACAAATCTCCGTCCCAGTCTCAGGTCTTTTGCAGACTCCATCAGGTTTTCTTCCAGAATGGTCCTGTATTTGGCTCCATCCATCTTCCCATCAATTTTAACCGTCTTCCCTGTCCCTGCTGAAGAAAAGCAGGCCCAAACCATGATGCTGCCACCACCATGTTTGACAGTGGGGATGGTGTGTTCAGCTGTGTTGCTTTTATGCCAAACATAACGTTTTGCATTGTTGCCAAAAAGTTCAATTTTGGTTTCATCTGACCAGAGCACCTTCTTCCACATGTTTGGTGTGTCTCCCAGGTGTCTTGTGGCAAACTTTAAACAACACTTTTTATGGATATCTTTAAGAAATGGCTTTCTTCTTGCCACTCTTCCATAAAGGCCAGATTTGTGCAATATACGACTGATTGTTGTCCTATGGACAGAGTCTCCCACCTCAGCTGTAGATCTCTGCAGTTCATCCAGAATGATCATGGGCCTCTTGGCTGCATCTCTGATCAGTCTTCTCCTTGTATGAGCTGAAAGTTTAGAGGGACGGCCAGGTCTTGGTAGATTTGCAGTGGTCTGATACTCCTTCCATTTCAATATTATCGCTTGCACAGTGCTCCTTGGGATGTTTAAAGCTTGGGAAATCTTTTTGTATCCAAATCCGGCTTTAAACTTCTTCACAACAGTATCTCGGGCCTGCCTGGTGTGTTCCTTGTTCTTCATGATGCTCTCTGCGCTTTTAACGGACCTCTGAGACTATCACAGTGCAGGTGCATTTATACGGAGACTTGATTACACACAGGTGGATTGTATTTATCATCATTAGTCATTTAGGTCAACATTGGATCATTCAGAGATCCTCACTGAACTTCTGGAGAGAGTTTGCTGCACTGAAAGTAAAGGGGCTGAATAATTTTGCACGCCCAATTTTTCAGTTTTTGATATGTTAAAAAAGTTTGAAATATCCAATAAATGTTGTTCCACTTCATGATTGTGTCCCACTTGTTGTTGATTCTTCACAAAAAAATACAGTTTTATATCTTTATGTTTGAAGCCTGAAATGTGGCAAAAGGTCGCAAAGTTCAAGGGGGCCGAATACTTTCGCAAGGCACTGTATATACACACACACAGTGCCTTGCGAAAGTATTCGGCCCCCTTGAACTTTGCGACCTTTTGCCACATTTCAGGCTTCAAACATAAACATATAAAACTGTATTTTTTTGTGAGGAATCAACAACAAGTGGGACACAATCATGAAGTGGAACAACATATTTTTTTTTTAGTTTCTTCAAGTAGCCACTGTTTGCCTTGATGACAGCTTTGCACACTCTTGGCATTCTCTCAACCAGCTTCACCTCAACCAGCTTTTCCAACAGTCTTGAAGGAGTTCCCACATATGCTGAGCACTTGTTGGCTGCTTTTCCTTCACTCTGTGGTCAAACTCATCCAAAACCATTTCAACTGGGTTGAGGTCAGGTGATTGTGGAGACCAGGTCATCTGATGCAGCACTCCATTACTCTCCTTCTTGGTCAAATAGCCCTTACACAGCCTGGAGGTGTGTTGGGTCATTGTCCTGTTGAAAAACAAATGATAGTCCCACTAAGCGCAAACCAGATGGGATGGCGTTTCAATTCAGAATGCTGTGGTAGCCATACTGGTTAAGTGTGCCTTGAATTCTAAATACATCACAGACAGTGTCACTAGCAAAGCACCATCACACCTCCTCCTCCATGCTTCACAGTGAGAACCACACATGCAGAGATAATCCGTTCACCTAATCTAATGTCCATTGCTCGTGTTTCTTGGCCCAAGGCAAGTCTCTTCTTCTTATCGGTGTCCTTTAGTAGTGATTTCTTTACAGCAATTTGACCATAAAGGCCAGATTCATGCAGTCTCCTCTGAACAGTTGATGTTGAGATGTGTCTGTTTCTTGAACTCTGTGAATCATTTATTTGGGATGCAAATTCTGAGGCTGGTAATTCTAATGAACTTATCATCTGCAGCAGAGGGAACTCTGGGTCTTCCTTTCCTGTGGCGGTCCTCATGAGAGCCAGTTTCATCATAGCGCTTGATGGTTTTTGCGACTGCACTTAAAGAAACTTTCAACGTTTTTGAACATTCTCCGGATTGACTGACCTTCATGTCTTAAAGTAAGGATGGACTGTCATTTCTCTTTGCTTATTTGCGCTGTTCTTGCCATAATATGGACTTGGTCTTTTACCTTGTCACAACACAACTGATTCGCTCAAATGCATTTTTTACTTTTAACAAGGCTCACCTATTTATTGAAATGCATTCCAGATGACTACCCCATGAAGCTAGTTGAGAGAATGCCAAGAGTGTGCAAAGCTGTCGTTAAGGAGAAGGGTGGCTACTTTGAAGAATCTCAAATATAACATATATTTTGAATTGTTTAACACTTTTTTGGTTACTACATTATTCCATATGTGTTATTTCATTGTTTTAATAATAATTCTACAATGTAGAAATAGTATATGAGGAAAATTGTTATTTGGCCTTACTGCTATCAGCCCATATAAATGCAGTGAATAACAGATTCACTGCATGGATCAACAGATCATTATAGATGCAGAATAAGGCTTTATAGATGCAGAATAAGGCTTTATAGATGCAGAATAAGGCTTTATAGATGCAGAATAAGGCTTTATAGATGCAGAATAAGGCTTTATAGATGCAGAATAAGGCATTTTAGATGTAGAATAAGGCTTTATAGATGCAGAATAAGGCTTTATAGATGCAGAATAAGGCATTATAGATGCATAATAAGGCTTTATAGATGCAGAATAAGGCTTTATAGATGCAGAATAAGGCTTTATAGATGCAGAATAAGGCATTATAGATGCAGAATAAGGCTTTATAGATGCAGAATAAGGCTTTATAGATGCAGAATAAGGCATTTTAGATGCAGAATAAGGCTTTATAGATGCAGAATAAGGCTTTATAGATGCAGAATAAGGCATTATGTGTGCGTGCGTCATAGAAAGTGTTACCAGAAAGTTTTTCTGCAGGGCGAGATGGACAGGAGGAAAGACGTGCAGTTTGAAAAGGCCAACAAATTACTCCCAGCAAATTTATTTTTCCTTTTATCCTCCTGCTGTTAGTTGATCCATTCGGTTGTATCCAGTCAGTTACTGTAGTGGAGAATAGATTGAGGGGTTTTTGCCAGGAGATGAGCTTTCTCTAGCTTTAATTGCCAGTGGAAATGACTTTCTGGAGACGGTAATCCTTCACGATTGCACACCAGAAGGAGCTTATTGTAACGTTATTGAAATGTCGCTGCAACCTAAACCGACAACGTTATGTGGGCTGCTTCCTAGACCTTGACTAATCACCTTCAGATAATTACCTGAGGTGAATTTGTCCGTCAGTGCTGAGTGATTAAACTTAAATTTCATTTTGATCTTTCTGTTATTAAACAACTAATTGACTGACGTCGGTTCAATTACTTGATTTCCATTTTTTTTTTATGTTTTAATGTTTATTTTTTAGGCCAAGGCGCCATTTCTCTAGAGATACTGCCTGAGTAGAGATGATGACTTTGAGGAGAGCACAGAGATAACCTAGATGATCTGGCTGGCTGGCTGATACTGCCTGAGCAGAGATGATGACTTTGAGGAGAGCACAGAGATAACCTAGAGGATCTGGCTGGCTGATACTGCCTGAGCAGAGATGATGACTTTAAGGAGAGAACAGAGATAACCTAGATGATCTGGCTGGCTGATACTGCCTGAGCAGAGATGATGACTTTAAGGAGAGCACAGAGATAACCTAGATGATCTGGCTGGCTGATACTGCCTGAGCAGAGATGATGACTTTAAGGAGAGCACAGAGATAACCTAGATGATCTGGCTGGCTGATATTGCCTGAGCAGAGATGATGACTTTAAGGAATGAACATGAATAAAGTCATGACATAAAACCTAAGTAATATACACAACTGAAATATTATTTCATAGTCATTTCCTGTTTCTCTGTTGATGTCTACCCAATGTGGACCTGACAGAGACAATGGAATATTTTCAATGTTTTGGCAATTGAATGTTCACTATTTTTGGTCTTTGGAATTTCCATTAAAAAGCTCTACAATCATTATAATGTAATTATTTCATAATGCATTTAAGCATATTTTTTTTTAACAAAACCAACTTTGGGAATTTTTTTTTTTAATAACCAAACCCTAACCGAAATTACCTCAAAAAAGCACTAATCGCTCAGCATTACCTTCCGTAAAAGTTAATGTCTTAACTATCTTAATTCCCAATTAGGCTCAATTTACAGCCTCTGGGTAATTTCATGTAAACCGCCAGTCTTGTCAAAGTATAACGGGAAAGCCTGAGTTTGTCAGACTAATGATCATTGTCTATTTAGTAAGGGAATGTTTGCAATGTGGGAATGGTTATTTAGCTGTAACATAAATCTCTAAATTGTCCTTCCCTCACTGTAATGGGATATTTTCCAAATGAAAATTACCTCATTTTCTTTCAATAGTCTATTAGTACCTCCTTCCTCTACCCCTAGACCCTGTTTCAATAGTCTATTAGTACCTCCTTCCTCTGTTCTCAGGCCCTGTTTCAATAGTCTCATAGTACCTCCTTCCTCTGTTCTCAGGCCCTGTTTCAATAGTCTCATAGTACCTCCTTCCTCTGTTCTCAGGCCCTGTTTCAATAGTCTCATAGTTCCTCCTTCCTCTACTCCTAGGCCCTGTTTCAATAGTCTAATAGTACCTCCTTCCTCTACTCTCAGGCCCTGTTTCAATAGTCTAATAGTACCTCAGTCCTCTACTCCTAGGCCCTGTTTCAATAGACTAACAGTACCTCCTTCCTCTACTCCTAGGCCCTGTTTCAATAGTCTAACAGTACCTCCTTCCTCTACTCCTAGGCCCTGTTTCAATAGTCTATCAGTACCTCCTTCCTCTACTCCTAGGCCCTGTTTCAATAGTCTAATAGTACCTCCTTCCTCTAATCCTAGGCCCTGTTTCAATAGTCTAACAGTACCTCCTTCCTCTACTCCTAGGCCCTGTTTCAATAGTCTAACAGTACCTCCTTCCTCTAATCCTAGGCCCTGTTTCAATAGTCTAACAGTACCTCCTTCCTCTACTCCTAGGCCCTGTTTCAATAGTCTAACAGTACCTCCTTCCTCTAATCCTAGGCCCTGTTTCAATAGTCTAACAGTACCTCCTTCCTCTACTCTCAAACTCTGTTTCAATGCTTCCCTGTAGCAGATGAGGTGTGTTTTAACATTTCATCTCGTGTCCCACAGACTCTATGACTATATCGATGGAGGGCTGTTTTGGTCCCGACACCGTGTTCCCAGCGGCCGGTGAAGACAACAGTCAGTACCGGATCAGCCGTAGCCTGGTGCGCTCGGCCGAGGGGAGCACCGTGCCGCTCACACGCGTCAAGTGCCTGGTCTCCATGACAACGCCCCACGACATCCGCCTTCACGGCTCGGCCGTCACTCCAGCCTTCGTGGAGTTTGACACCTCGCTGGAGGGCTTTGGGTGAGAAGACGCACGGACACACACACACACAGACAGACAGACACACACACACACACACCACACACAGACACACCACACAGAGACACACAGACACACAGAGACACACACACACAGAGAACACACAGACAGACAGACAGACAGACAGACCCCACACCCCACCCCACCACACACAGACACACCACACAGAGACACACAGAGACACACACACACACACACACAGACAGACACAGACAGACAGACAGACAGACCCCACACCCCACCCCACCACACACAGACACACCACACAGAGACACACACACACACACACACACACACACACACACACACACACACACACACACACAGGGCTTTTGGGTATACACACATTTATTTTATTCGCTGTTGTCACTGGTTGCAAAATGTTCCTAAAATTCCAGGAACACCTGTCTGTCACAGCAGGGAGGTTATTTATATCAGGAACACCTGTCTCTGTCACAGCAGGGAGGTTATTTATATCAGGAACACCTGTCTCTGTCACAGCAGGGAGGTTATTTATATCAGGAACACCTGTCTCTGTCACAGCAGGGAGGTTATTTATATCAGGAACACCTGTCTCTGTCACAGAAGGGAGGTTATTTATATCAGGAACACCTGTCTCTGTCACAGAAGGGAGGTTATTTATATCAGGAACACCTGTCTCTGTCACAGCAGGGAGGTTATTTATATCAGGAACACCTGTCTCTGTCACAGCAGGGAGGTTATTTATATCAGGAACACCTGTCTCTGTCACAGCAGGGAGGTTATTTATATCAGGAACACCTGTCTCTGTCACAGCAGGGAGGTTATTTATATCAGGAACACCTGTCTCTGTCACAGCAGGGAGGTTATTTATATCAGGAACACCTGTCTCTGTCACAGCAGGGAGGTTATTTATATCAGGAACACCTGTCTCTGTCACAGCAGGGAGGTTATTTATATCAGGAACACCTGTCTCTGTCACAGAAGGGAGGTTATTTATATCAGGAACACCTGCCTCTGTCACAGCAGGGAGGTTATTTATATCAGGAACACCTGTCTCTGTCACAGAAGGGAGGTTATTTATATCAGGAACACCTGTCTCTGTCA
Source organism: Oncorhynchus mykiss (assembly GCF_057628025.1). Classification (NCBI taxonomy): domain Eukaryota; kingdom Metazoa; phylum Chordata; class Actinopteri; order Salmoniformes; family Salmonidae; genus Oncorhynchus; species Oncorhynchus mykiss. Next base: position 82,874,640 of record NC_143032.1, on the reverse strand, counting down.
CAGCAGGGAGGTTATTTATATCAGGAACACCTGTCTCTGTCACAGCAGGGAGGTTATTTATATCAGGAACACCTGTCTCTGTCACAGCAGGGAGGTTATTTATATCAGGAACACCTGTCTCTGTCACAGCAGGGAGGTTATTTATATCAGGAACACCTGTCTCTGTCACAGAAGGGAGGTTATTTATATCAGGAACACCTGTCTCTGTCACAGAAGGGAGGTTATTTATATCAGGAACACCTGTCTCTGTCACAGCAGGGAGGTTATTTATATCAGGAACACCTGTCTCTGTCACAGCAGGGAGGTTATTTATATCAGGAACACCTGTCTCTGTCACAGCAGGGAGGTTATTTATATCAGGAACACCTGTCTCTGTCACAGCAGGGAGGTTATTTATATCAGGAACACCTGTCTCTGTCACAGCAGGGAGGTTATTTATATCAGGAACACCTGTCTCTGTCACAGCAGGGAGGTTATTTATATCAGGAACACCTGTCTCTGTCACAGAAGGGAGGTTATTTATATCAGGAACACCTGTCTCTGTCACAGCAGGGAGGTTATTTATATCAGGAACACCTGTCTCTGTCACAGCAGGGAGGTTATTTATATCAGGAACACCTGTCTCTGTCACAGCAGGGAGGTTATTTATATCAGGAACACCTGTCTCTGTCACAGAAGGGAGGTTATTTATATCAGGAACACCTGTCTCTGTCATAGCAGGGAGGTTATTTATATCAGGAACACCTGTCTCTGTCACAGAAGGGAGGTTATTTATATCAGGAACACCTGTCTCTGTCACAGCAGGGAGGTTATTTATATCAGGAACACCTGTCTCTGTCACAGCAGGGAGGTTATTTATATCAGGAACACCTGTCTCTGTCACAGAAGGGAGGTTATTTATATCAGGAACACCTGTCTCTGTCACAGCAGGGAGGTTATTTATATCAGGAACACCTGTCTCTGTCACAGCAGGGAGGTTATTTATATCAGGAACACCTGTCTCTGTCACAGAAGGGAGGTTATTTATATCAGGAACACCTGTCTCTGTCACAGAAGGGAGGTTATTTATATCAGGAACACCTGTCTCTGTCACAGCAGGGAGGTTATTTATATCAGGAACACCTGTCTCTGTCACAGCAGGGAGGTTATTTATATCAGGAACACCTGTCTCTGTCACAGCAGGGAGGTTATTTATATCAGGAACACCTGTCTCTGTCACAGCAGGGAGGTTATTTATATCAGGAACACCTGTCTCTGTCACAGCAGGGAGGTTATTTATATCAGGAACACCTGTCTCTGTCACAGCAGGGAGGTTATTTATATCAGGAACACCTGTCTCTGTCACAGCAGGGAGGTTATTTATATCAGGAACACCTGTCTCTGTCACAGCAGGGAGGTTATTTATATCAGGAACACCTGTCTCTGTCACAGAAGGGAGGTTATTTATATCAGGAACACCTGTCTCTGTCACAGCAGGGAGGTTATTTATATCAGGAACACCTGTCTCTGTCACAGCAGGGAGGTTATTTATATCAGGAACACCTGTCTCTGTCACAGCAGGGAGGTTATTTATATCAGGAACACCTGTCTCTGTCACAGCAGGGAGGTTATTTATATCAGGAACACCTGTCTCTGTCACAGCAGGGAGGTTATTTATATCAGGAACACCTGTCTCTGTCACAGAAGGGAGGTTATTTATATCAGGAACACCTGTCTCTGTCACAGCAGGGAGGTTATTTATATCAGGAACACCTGTCTCTGTCACAGCAGGGAGGTTATTTATATCAGGAACACCTGTCTCTGTCACAGCAGGGAGGTTATTTATATCAGGAACACCTGTCTCTGTCACAGCAGGGAGGTTATTTATATCAGGAACACCTGTCTGTTATTCTCCCTCTCCTTTCTTTCATGCTGTTGAAATGTGCATAAAATTGGGCAGATTTTTTTCTCAATAATACACACACACAGGCGGACTCTGACATGCGTACACACACACACACACACCAGTGGAGGGAGAAATCAGAGGACGGGGGGGGTAATGGTTGTAATGGAAAAGTATAAAACACATGGGTTCTCTCTGTTACCCGTTCCAGTAATCCTGGAGTTATTGACTCTTAACGGTTACCGCCGCACGCCACACGGTGAGGTCATTTTGAATATAGAATAGCTGGATGCAGCTCAATCCCCTTCTTTCCGCCGATATAAAGTTGCCGTCTATTCCGTGACACGAGGCTTGTGAAAGCTGTCTTTTTCTACACGAGAGGATCTGGACGAGGAAACGGTCACTAAATAGTCTCTCTAAAACCAAGAACCCTTTTGAGCTACAAACGGATAAAGATGAGACTCTCGCCAACACGACAGTGTGTCCGTGTGTTTGGGCTCTACGACGTTTCACAAGCTTTACAGCAGTCGTCTGTAAACTCTCTCTGTCGTGGGACAATCCTCATTTCGAAGAAAAATAAAAAGTCTTCTCACAAAACTGACCGAACTAAAAAACAGATACGTCACCAATATTAAAAGTGTAACAGGAACTCAGGAACACGAAGGAGTCTGTTATTACGCTTTCAGGGGAGTCGTCTGAAGGAACCCTATATATTCAAAAGTATGTGGACACCCCTTCAAATGAGTGGATTTGGCTATTTCGGCCACACCCGTTGCTGACAGGTGTATAAAATCAAGCACACCGCCGTGCAATCTCCATAGAGAAACATTGGCAGTAGAATGGCCCGTACTGAAGAAAGTGACATCGTCACAGGATGCCACCTTTCCAACAAGTCAGTTCGTCAACATTTCTGCCTTGCTTGAGCTGCCCCGGTCAACTGTAAGTGTTGTTATTGTGAAGTGGAAACGTCTCGGAGCAACAACTGCTCAGCCGCAAAGTGGTAGGCCACACAAGCTCACAGAACAGGACCACTGAGTGCTGAAGAGCATAAAAATGGTCTGTCCTCGGGTTGCAACACTCACTACTGATTTCCAAAATGCCTCTGGAATTAACGAGAGAGCACAAGAACTGTTCGTCGGGAGCTTCATGAATTGGGTTTCCATGGCCGAGCAGCCGCACACAAGCCTAAGATCACCATGCGCAATGATTTGGCTGATGTGGTGTAAAGGCTCGCCGCCATTGGTCTCTGGAGCAGTGGAAACACGTTATCTGGAGTGATGAATCACGCTTCACCATCTGGCTGTCCGACGGACTAATCTGGGTTTGGCGGATGCCTGGAGAACGCTACCTGCCTCAATGCATAGTGGCAACTGTAAAGTTTGGTGGAGGATAAATAATGGTATGGAGATGTTTTTCATGGTTTTGGCTAGGACACTTAGTTCCAGTGAAGGGAAATCTTAAAGCTACAGCATACAATTACATTCTAGATGAGTCTGTGCTTCCAACTTTGTGGCAACAGTTTGGGGAAGCACCTTTCCTGTTTCAGCATGACAATGCCCCTGTGCACAAAGCGAGGTCCATGCAGAAATTGTTTGTTGAGATTGGTGTGGAAAAAGTTGATTGGCCTGCACAGAGCCCTAACCTCAACCCCATCGAACACCTTTGGGATGAATTGGATCGCCGACTGCGAGCCAGGCCTTATCGCCCAACATCAGTGCCCAAACTCACTAATCTTGTGGCTGAATGGAAGCAAGTCCCCGCAGCAATGTTCCAACATCTAGTGGAAAGCCTTCCCAGAAGAGTGGAGTCTGTTATAGCAGCAAAGGGGGGACCAACTCCATATTAATGCCCATGATTTTGGAATGAGATGTTCGACAAGCAGGTGTCCACATACTTTTGGTCATGTTGTGTAACCCGGCTGTAAAAATGGTAAAAAATGCATAGGGGGTGAACCAGTATTCTTATATCTCAGATATAGGACAGACACTTCAAAAGGTTATTCCTTATGATATGTTTTTTTGACTGTCGAGTTTTACCATGTACAAATGTGTTTTTTAAAATGTGTCACACAAAACGATGCGACAGATGTTTTGAGGGAGCGAGCAGTGCATGCAATTTCCACCAGAGCTGCCGCCTCCAACGTTATTTCAGGGAGGCAAATGACAGTGGGCTGTCATGTGCCTTTTTACTGAGGAGTGGCTTCCCTCTGGCCACTCTGCCATAAAGACCTGATTGGTGGACTGCTGCAGAGATGGTCATCTCCTTCCAGAAGGACAACTCGACAAAGGAACTCTGGAGCTCATTCAGAGTGACCATCAGATTCTTAGCCAAGGCCCTTCCCCTCCCCCCCGATTGCTCAGTTTGGTCAGATGGCCAGCTCTTGGTGGTTCCAAACTTCTTCCATTTAAGAATGATAGTGGCCCGTTTGTTCTTGGGGACCTTCAATGCTGCAGAAATGTTAAAATCAAAATTTTCACGTGATTAGCAGATGTTATGGCGGGTGTAGCGAAATGCTTGTGCTTCTAGTTCCCAACAGTGTAGTAATATCTAACAAATTATGCAACATATACTCAATTCACACAAATTTAAGTAGGAATGATTTAAGACTATATATATATATATATATATATATGTATGTGTGTGTGTGTGTGTGTGTGTGTGTGTGTGTGTGTATATATATATATATATGTGGACGAGCAACATTTTATTTTTCTTATTTCACCTTTATTTAACCAGGGAGGCTAGTTGAGAACACCTTTATTTAACCAGGTAGGCCAGTTGAGAACAAGTTCTCATTTACAACTGCGACCTGGCCAAGATGAAGCAAACAACAACACAGAGTTACACATAGACAAATGTAGAGTCAGTAAGACAATAGAAAAATATATGTACAGTGTGCAAATGTAGAAGATTAGAGATGTAAAGGCAATAAATAGGCCATAGAGGCGAAATAATTACAATTTAGCATTAACACTGGAGTGATAGATGTGCAGACGATGATGTGCAAGTAGAAATACTGGGGTGCAAATGAGCAAGAAGATAAATAACAATATGGGGATGAGGTCGGCCAAAGGAGGAATTGGCTTTGGTGGTGACCAGTGAAATATACCTGCTGGAGCGCGTGCTACGGGTGGGTGTTGCTATGGTGACCAGTGAGCTGAGATAAGGCAGGGCTTTTACCCTAGCAAAGACTTTTATAGATAACCTGGAGCCAGTGGGTTTGGCAACGAGTATGTAGCGAGGGCCAGCCAACTAGAGCATACAGGTCGCAGTGATGGGTAGTATATGGGGCTTTGGTGACAAAACGGATGGCACTGTGATGAACTACATCCAGTTTGCTGAGTGTTGGAGGCTATTTTGTAAATGATATCGCCGATTTGCAAGGGTATGTTTGGCAGCATGAGTGAAGGAGGCTTTGTTGCGAAATAGGAAGCCAATTCTAGATTTAATTTTGGACTGGAGATGCTTAATGTGAGTCTAGAAGGAGAGTTTACAGTTTAACCAGACACCTAGGTATTTATAGTTGTCCACATATTCTAAGTCAGAACCGTCCAGAGTAGTGATGCTAGTCGGGCGGGTGAGTGCAGGCAACAATCGGTTGAAGAGCATGCATTTAGTTTTACTAGCATTTAAAAGCAGTTGGAGGCCACGGAAGGAGTGTCGTATGGCATTGAAGCTCGTTTGGAGGTTTGTGAACACAGTGTCCAAAGAAGTGCCAGAAGTATACAGAATGGTGTCGTCTGCGTAGAGGTGGATCAGAGATTCACCAGCAGCAAGAGCGACATCATTGATATATACAGAGAAAAGAGTCGGCCCGAAAATTGAACCCTGTGGCACCCCCATAGACTGCCAGAGGTCCGTACACCAGGCACACTGAACTCTATCTGAGAAGTAGTTGGTGAACCATGCGAGGCAGTCATTTGAGAAACCAAGGCTATTGAGTCTGCTGATGAGAATGCGGCCATTGACAGAGTCGAAAGCCTTGGCCAGGTTGATGAATACGGCTGCACAGTAATGTCTCTTATCGATGGCGGTTATGATATTGTTTAGGACCTTGAGTGTGGCTGAGGTGCACCCATGACCAGCTCTGAAGCCAGATTGCATAGCTGAGAAGGTACGGTGGGATTCGAAATGGTCGGTGATCTGTTTGTTAACTTGGCTTTTGAAGACCTTAGAAAGGCAGGGTAAGATAAATATAGGTCTGTAACAGTTTGGGTCTAGAGTGTCTCCCCCTTTGAAAAGGGGGATGACCGCGGCAGCTTTCCAATCTTTGGAGCTGTTGGCCGGGGTAGGGGTAGCCAGGTGGAAAGCATGGCCAGCCGTGGAAAAATGCTTATTGAAATGATCGATAATCGTAGATGTATCGGTGGTGACAGTGTTTCCTAGCTTCAGTGCAGTGGGCATCTGGGAGGAGGAGCCCTTACTTCCCTGAAAAGTTGCATAATGCTGGGGCTATTCGATGCTAATGCAGAACACCACAGGATGTTTTTGTGCTGGTCAAGGGCAATATCTGTTCTTTTTGAATGGGGCATGCTTATTTAAGATGGTGAGGAAAGCACTTTTAAAGAGCAACCAGGCATCCTCTTCTGACGGGATGAGGTCAATATCCTTCCAGGATACCCGGGCCAGGTCGATTAGAAAGGCCTGCTCGCTGAAGTGTTTTAGGGAGCGTTTAACAGTGACCCATTACGGACACAGGCAATGAGGCAGTGATCGCTGTGATCCTGGTTGAAGATGGCGGACGTGTATTGAGAGGGCAGGTTGGTCAGGATGGTATCTAAGAGGGTGGTTACGGATTTAGGGTTGTACCTGGTAGGTTCCTTGATAATTTGTGTGAGATTGAGGGCATATTGCTTAGATTGTAGGATGGCCGGGGTGTTAAGTATATCCCCGTTTAGGTAACCTAACAGTGCGAACTCTGAAGATAGATAGGGGCAATCAATTCACATATGGTGTCCAGGGCACAGCTGGGGGCTGACGGGGGTCTATAAGCAAGCAGCAACGGTGAGAGACTTGTTTCTGGAAAGGTGGATTTTGGAAGTAGAAGCTCAAACTGTTTGGGCACAGACCTGGATAGTATGACAGAACTCAGCAGACTATCTATGCAGCAGATTTCAACTCCGCCCCCTTTGGCAGTTCTATCTTGTTGGAAATGTTGTAGTTGGGGATGGAAATGGCAGGATTTTTGGTGGCCTTCCTAAGCCAGGATTCAGACACGGCTAGGCGGTAATACATCCCAACAGGATGCTTTCAATTGTGCATCTGTAAAGAGTTGAGGGTTTTAGGTGACAAGCCAAATTTATTTAGCCTCCTGAGGTTGAGGAGGCTCTGTTCAGTTTGTCAGTGATGTGTACGCCGAGAAGCTTTCCACCTTCTCCACTGCGTTCCCGTCAATGTAGAAGGGGGAGGGGGGGGGGGGATGCACCCTCTGCTGTTTCCTGAAGTCCACGATCATCTCCTTTGTTTTGTTGACGTTGAATGAGAGGTTGTTTTCCAGGCACCACACTCCCAGAGCCCTCACCTACTCCCTGTAGGCTGTCTCGTCATCGTTGGTAATCAAGGCTACTACTTTTGTGTCGTCTGCGAACTTGATGATTGAGTTGGAGGCGTGCATGGCCACGCAATCGTGGATGAACAGGGAGTACAGGAAGAGGCTGAGCACGCATCCTTGTGGGGACCCAGTGTTAAGGATTATCGGAGTGGAGGTGTTGTTTCCTACCTTCACCACCTGGGGGCGGCCCGTCAGGAAGTCCAGGACCCAGTCGCACAGGGTGGGGTTCAGACCCAGGGCCTCGAGTTTAATGATGAGCTTGGAGGGTACTATGGTGTTGAATGCTGAGCGATACTCAATAAACAGCATTCTTTCATAGTTATTCCTCTTGTACCGATGGGATAGGGCAGGGTGCAGTGTGATGGTGATTGCGTCATCTGTGGATCTATTGGGGCGGTAAGCAAATTGGAGTGTGTCTAGGGTGTCAGGAAAGGTAGAGGTGATATGATCCTTGACTAGTCTCTCAAAGCACTTCATAATGACAGAGGTGAGTGCTACGGGGCGAAAGTCATTTAGTTCAGTTATCTTTGCCTTCTTGGGTACAGGAACAATGATGGCCACCTTGAAGCATGTGGGGACAGCAGACTGGGATAGGGAGTGATTGAATATGTCCGTAAACACTCCATCCAGCTGGTCTGCGCTCTGAGGACGCAGCTAGGGATGCCGTCTGGACTGGTTGCCTTGCGAGGGTTAACACGTTTAAATGTTTTACTCATGTCGTCCACGGAGAAGGACGGTGTCGGCGGCACTGGTTTATCCCCAAAGTGTGCGAAGTGTTTAGTCTGGAAGCAAAACGTCGGTCTCGGTGACGTGACTGGTTTTCCTTTTGTAGTCTGTGGTTGTCTGTAGTCCCTGCCACATAGGTCTTGTGTCTGAGCCGTTGAATTGCGACTCCACTTCATCTCTATATTGACGTTTAGCTTGTTTGATTGTTTTTATTGCCTTGCGGAGTGAATAACTACACTGTTTATATTCTGCCATGTTACCAGTCGCCTTGCCATTGTTAAATGTGGTGGTTCGCGCGAATGCTACCGTCTATCCACAGTTTCTGGTTAGGGTAGGTTTTAATAGTCACAGTGGGTACTACATCTCCTATACACTTCCTTATGAACTCAGTCACTGTATCCGTGTATGCGTCAAGATTATTTTTGCACGCTACCATGGAACATATCCCAGTCCACGTGATCAAAACAATCCTGAAGCGTGGATTCTGATTGGTCAGACCAGCGTTGAGTAGTACGAAGCACGGGCACTTCCTGTTTGAGTTACTGGAGCCGTGGTCAGATTTGCCGACAGGAGGGTGGGGGAGGGCCTTGTAAGCATCCCGGAAGTTTGAATAGCAATGGTCGAGAGTCTTAGTAGTGCGAGTAAGACAGTCAACATGTTGATAGAATTTCAGCAGCCTAGTCCTCAGATTTGCTTTGTTAAAATCCCCATAAATCCTCAGGATATGTGGTTTACAGTTTGCATCAAGTCCAGTGAAGGGCCCGCCGAGGTTTCGGCCTGAGGTGGGATGTAAACGGTCTTGACGGTGACGGAGGAGAATTCTCTTGGGAGATAATATGGTCGGCATTTAATTGTGACGTATTCTTGGTCAGGTGAACAAAATGACTCGAGTTCCTGTATGTGCCTAGAATTACACCAAGAGTCATTAATCATTAAACCCTGCTCTTCTGCTTCCCGGAGAGATATTTATTCCTGTCTGCGCGATGTACTGAGAATCCTGCTCCGACAGAGTATCCCGAGAGAGCCATGTTTCCGTGAAACAAAGTATGTTACAGGCCCCGATGTATCTCTGGAATGAAATCCTTGCTCTAAGCTCATCAACTTTGTTATCCAAAGACTGAACATTAGCAAGTAATATACTCGGAAGCGGTGGGGGGGTGTGCGGGCCTCCTAAGTCGAACCAGCAGGCTGCCTCGAGTGCCTCTCCTCCCCTGTTGATGTTTTGGGTCGGCCTCTGGTTCAATTGCTCTGGGGAGAGTGAACACAGGAGCTGCTCCAGGGAAGTCGTATTCCTGCTCGTAATGCTGGTAGTTCTGGTGAGTTACAGCCGCTCTAATATCCAAATGTTCTTCCCGGCTGTATCTAATGACACAAAGCATTTCCTGAGCTAATAATGTAAGAAATAGTACATTATTTTTTTTTTTTAAATACTACAACGTTTTCTCGGAGCGATGCTGCCATCTCCGTCAGCGTCGTTGGTTACGCTTCCCCAGATCTGTGCCTCGACACATTCCTGTCTCTGAGCTATACGGGCAATTCCTTTGACGTCATGGCTTGGTTTTTTACTCTGACATGCACTGTCAACTGTGGGACCTTATATAGACACGTGTGTTCCTTTTCAAATCATGTCCAATCAGTTGGATTCCAATAAAATTGATCAATAGAAACAGGATGCACCTGAGTTGAATTTTGAGTCTCAAAGCAAAGGGTCTGAATACTTATAAGGTATTTCTGTTTTTAAATATTTTATTAATTTGGAAAAATTTATAAAAACCTGTTTTCATTTAGTCATTATGTAGTATTACGTGTAGATTGATGAGGACATAAAAATGAAAAAAAATCAATTTTAGAATAAGGCTGTAACGTAACAAAATGTGGAAAAAGTCAAGGGGTCTGAATACTTCCTGAATGCTCTGTACTTCCTACATGAGTGCTTGCTTTGTTATCCAACTGATCTTGTGTCCTTTCGGTCATCCTGTGAACCCTGTGGTTTGTTGCTGCTCGCTATTATTATTATTGTTTATTTCTATGGTTAAAGTCATCCAGTCCAAACCCCATCTCCATCCCGCTGTGCCCAGCTGCGTCAGAATAGTACATGTTGTCTCTGGAAGCAAACAGGCACTGTCCCACTTTTGTTCAACACAAACGCACACGAGACTATCCACACCGCACACACACCCCATCCCCTCTACCCCATCTGTCACAATGAAATATTAATACCCCAGCCCCTATTAGGACCCATCCCCCAACACACACACACACACACACAGCTGGCTCATATAGGGAAAGTTCTGGGGCAGCTGGTAGGTTGGTACTAAATGGTTGGGGCGTCATTAACTGGTCTGTCACAACACACACGGGACCAATCGGTGTGTGTAAATAGGGAGTACAAACTTGTGTGTGTGTGTGTGTATTCAAGAGACACTGTTGTTTCTGTAGATAGGATAGCGATGGTTATTAGCAAACCACAGAGGAGGGAGGGGCCCAGGGGCCTCATTTAGAAACCATTTCTCTACCATAAGCCGCCTCCAACGTCGTTTTAGAGAATTTGGCAGTACATCCGACGTGCCTCACAACTGCAGACCACGTGTAAGTAACCACGTCAGCCCAGGACCTCAACATCCGACTTCTTTATTGGCTGGATTGTCTGAGACCAGCTACCCAAACAGCTGATGAAACTGAGTTTTCTGTCAGAAAACTATCAGAAACCGTATCAGGGAAGCTCATCAGTGTGCCCCTCGTCCTCACCAGGATCTTGACCTGACTGCAGTTCGGCGTCATAACAAATGCTCAACCTTCGATTGTCACTGGTACGCTGTAGTCGTGTGCTCTTCACGGATGATTCCCGGTTTCAACTGTACCGGGCAGATGGCAGACAGCGTGTATGGTGTCGTGTGGGCGAACGGTTTACCGATGTCAACGGTGTGAACAGAGTGCCCCATGGTGGTGGTGGGGTTATGGTATGAGCAGGCATAAGCTACGGACAACGAACACAATTGGATTTTATCAATTACAATTTGAATGCACAGAGATACCGTGATGAGAACCTGAGGCCCATTGTCGTGCCATTCATCCGGCTCCATCATGTTTCAGCATGATAATGCACGGTCCCATGTTGCAAGGATTTGTACACAATTCCTGGAAGCTGAAAATGTCCCAGTTCTTCCATGGCCTGCATACTCACCAGATATGTCACCCATTGAGCATGTTTGGGATGCTCCGGATCGACGTGTACGACAGCATGTTCCAGTTCCTGCCAATATCCAGCAACTTCGCAAAGCCATTAAATATCAACTCTGAAGGATATTGCTCTGCATGAGGTAAATGGTGGTCACACCAGATACTGACTGGTTTTCATGAGGTAAATGGGGGTCACACCATATACTGACTGGTTTTCATGAAGTAAATGGGGGTCACACCAGATACTGACTGGTTTTCATGAGGTAAATGGGGGTCACACCAGATACTGACTGGTTTTCTGATCCACGCCTCTGCGTCTATGACCAACAGATGCATGTCAAATCCATAGATTAGGGCTTAATGAATGTATCCTTATCTGAACGGTAACTCCGTCTATATTTTTGCTCAATGTAGTTTTTTTTAAACCCCTTTTTTCTCCCCAATTGGTAGTTACAGTCTTGTTTCATCGCTGCAACTCCCGTACGGACTCGGGAGAGGTGAAGGTCGAGAGCCGTGCGTCCTCCTTAACCCAGCCAAGCCGCACTGTTTCTTGACACAATGCCCGCTTAACCCGGAAGCCAGACACACCAATGTGTCGGAGGAAACACTGTACACCTGGCGACCTGGTCCGCGTGCACTGCGCCCTGCCCGCCACAGGAGTTGCTAGTGCGCGATGAGACAAGGATACCTCTACCGGCCAAACCCTCCATAACCCGGACGACACTGGGCCAATTGTGCGTCGCCCATGGGCCTCCCGGTCGCGGCCGGCTACGACAGAGCCTGGACTCAAACCCATAATCTCTGGTGGCACAGCTATTCACTGCGATGCAGTACCTTAGACCACTGCGCCACTCGGGAGGCCTATCCTTGCGTTTTTTAAAATAATTATAAATAGGCATCTATTTCCTAGGCTAATATTTTTTTACATTTCCGTGATCATTGCAGAATAAATTCCTCCCCCTTTCTGTGATGGTTTCATACAGCAACTTAGGATACTATTCATCTCATCTCTCGTTTAGTTGGACCCACTTCACACTAGTAAATACATGAAAGATATTTCACAGTATTTTACTCCCTTTGCGTATCCTGAGCGGTGGAACAGTTTGTTGTAGGATACTTCTGTAGCTCACATGTGAATACTGTAATTTATAATATCTCGAGTTGACTATTTCATTTAGAAACATGAATACATATTTTCATAACCATTATGCAGATTAAATGTATCGCCCTGACGTGTTCATATTCCCAAAGTAGGCGTGGCCTACATAAAAAAATGTGTTCATATTCCCCAAGTAGGTGTGGCCTACATAAAACGTGCTCATATTCCCAAAGTAGGCGTGGCCTACATAAAAAAAATGTGTTCATATTCCCAAAGTAGGCGTGGCCTACATAACAAAATGTGTTCATATTCCCAAAGTAGGCGTGGCCTACATAAAAAAATGTGTTCATATTCCCAAAGTAGGCGTGGCCTACAGAAAAAAAATGTGTTCATATTCCCAAAGTAGGCGTGGCCTACATAACAAAATGTGTTCATATTACCAAAGTAGGCGTGGCCTACATAAAAAAATGTGTTCATATTCCCAAAGTAGGCGTGGCCTACATAAAAAATGTGTTCATATTCCCCAAGTAGGCGTGGCCTACATAAAAAATGCCCATGTGGATCCCTCGTTTAATTGGGCCTATTAGATAGGATATTATACAAAGTATTATGTTCTATGCATCAGAAAGGAGGTGTGGTTTATAACAGACAGAGTGAATTTACAGACAGTTGATCTTCTACATTGTAGTGTGTCAGCAGACAAAGTTTCAGTGCTTCATATAAATGAGAGGGAAAAAGTCAATGCAAAAACATTAGGCCCTATTCAATTCAAACAATCTTTTTTTTTTTACAGATCCACAGCAATTTGCAATCGTTTTTTTGTTTGTTGTTGTCTTTCATAAACTTTTTTTGTCTGTCAGATAGACTTATAGCAAATGTCACTGCATTTATAGCAAATGTCACCCCCCCCCCCCCCCCCCCAAAGACATTTGGTCACGTTTGCCATCGCTATTTCCTTTAGAAAACTGCTTCTGCCTCATTCCAATACTTCCAAAGTATACAGCAAACAAGGGTGTTATTGTCACCTTAAAAGGTGAATGAAGGGGGGGGCGGGGGGGAGATTCAGTTTTTATGCTCATTCACAGTTTCAGGACAGGTCTGATTATAACAGGGAACACGGCAGGTTTAGAAATCAATTTTTTTTAAACGCAAATATTTTTGTATCCCCCATTTTTGTATCCCCCACAAATATCCCCCACGGTTATAAATGAGGCCCTGGTCTGTTTGTGTTTAACTTCCCCCACGGTTATAAATGAGGCCCTGGTCTGTTTGTGTTTAACTTCCGCCACGGTTATAAATGAGGTCCTGGTCTGTTTGTGTATAACTTCCCCCACGGTTATAAATGAGGTCCTGGTCTGTTTGTGTATAACTTCCCCCACGGTTATAAATGAGGTCCTGGTCTGTTTGTGTTTAACTTCCCCCACGGTTATAAATGAGGTCCTGGTCTGTTTGTGTATAACTTCCCCCACGGTTATAAATGAGGCCCTGGTCTGTTTGTGTTTAACTTCCACCACGGTTATAAATGAGGTCCTGGTCTGTTTGTGTTTAACTTCCCCCACGGTTATAAATGAGGCCCTGGTCTGTTTGTGTTTAACTTCCCCCACGGTTATAAATGAGGTCCTGGTCTGTTTGTGTTTAACTTCCCCCACGGTTATAAATGAGGTCCTGGTCTGTTTGTGTTTAACTTCCACCACGGTTATAAATGAGGCCCTGGTCTGTTTGTGTTTAACTTCCCCCACGGTTATAAATGAGGCCCTGGTATTGTTTGTGTTTAACTTCCCCCACGGTTATAAATGAGGTCCTGGTATGTTTGTGTTTAACTTCCCCCACGGTTATAAATGAGGTCCTGGTCTGTTTGTGTTTAACTTCCCCCACGGTTATAAATGAGGTCCTGGTATGTTTGTGTTTAACTTCCCCCACGGTTATAAATGAGGTCCTGGTCTGTTTGTGTTTAACTTCCCCCACGGTTATAAATGAGGTCCTGGTCTGTTTGTGTTTAACTTCCCCCACGGTTATAAATGAGGTCCTGGTCTGTTTGTGTTTAACTTCCCCCACGGTTATAAATGAGGTCCTGGTCTGTTTGTGTTTAACTTCCCCCACGGTTATAAATGAGGTCCTGGTCTGTTTGTGTTTAACTTCCCCCACGGTTATAAATGAGGTCCTGGTATGTTTGTGTTTAACTTCCCCCACGGTTATAAATGAGGTCCTGGTCTGTTTGTGTTTAACTTCCCCCACGGTTATAAATGAGGTCCTGGTCTGTTTGTGTTTAACTTCCCCCACGGTTATAAATGAGGTCCTGGTCTGTTTGTGTTTAACTTCCCCCACGGTTATAAATGAGGTCCTGGTCTGTTTGTGTTTAACTTCCCCCACGGTTATAAATGAGGTCCTGGTCTGTTTGTGTTTAACTTCCCCCATGGTTATAAATGAGGTCCTGGTCTGTTTGTGTTTAACTTCCCCCACGGTTATAAATGAGGTCCTGGTCTGTTTGTGTATAACTTCCCCCACGGTTATAAATGAGGTCCTGGTCTGTTTGTGTTTAACTTCCCCCACGGTTATAAATGAGGTCCTGGTCTGTTTGTGTTTAACTTCCCCCACGGTTATAAATGAGGTCCTGGTCTGTTTGTGTTTAACTTCCCCCACGGTTATAAATGAGGCCCTGGTCTGTTTGTGTTTAACTTCCCCCACGGTTATAAATGAGGCCCTGGTCTGTTTGTGTTTAACTTCCCCCACGGTTATAAATGAGGCCCTGGTCTGTTTGTGTTTAACTTCCCCCACGGTTATAAATGAGGCCCTGGTCTGTTTGTGTTTAACTTCCCCCACGGTTATAAATGAGGTCCTGGTCTGTTTGTGTTTAACTTCCCCCACGGTTATAAATGAGGCCCTGGTCTGTTTGTGTATAACTTCCCCCACGGTTATAAATGAGGCCCTGGTCTGTTTGTGTATAACTTCCCCCACGGTTATAAATGAGGCCCTGGTCTGTTTGTGTTTAACTTCCCCCACGGTTATAAATGAGGCCCTGGTCTGTTTGTGTATAACTTCCCCCACGGTTATAAATGAGGCCCTGGTCTGTTTGTGTATAACTTCCCCCACGGTTATAAATGAGGCCCTGGTCTGTTTGTGTATAACTTCCCCCACGGTTATAAATGAGGCCCTGGTCTGTTTGTGTATAACTTCCCCCACGGTTATAAATGAGGCCCTGGTCTGTTTGTGTTTAACTTCCCCCACGGTTATAAATGAGGTCCTGGTCTGTTTGTGTTTAACTTCCCCCACGGTTATAAATGAGGTCCTGGTCTGTTTGTGTTTAACTTCCCCCACGGTTATAAATGAGGTCCTGGTCTGTTTGTGTTTAACTTCCCCCACGGTTATAAATGAGGCCCTGGTCTGTTTGTGTTTAACTTCCCCCACGGTTATAAATGAGGTCCTGGTATTTTTTGTGTTTAACTTCCCCCACGGTTATAAATGAGGCCCTGGTCTGTTTGTGTTTAACTTCCCCCACGGTTATAAATGAGGCCCTGGTCTGTTTGTGTTTAACTTCCCCCACGGTTATAAATGAGGCCCTGGTCTGTTTGTGTTTAACTTCCCCCACGGTTATAAATGAGGCCCTGGTCTGTTTGTGTTTAACTTCCCCCACGGTTATAAATGAGGTCCTGGTCTGTTTGTGTTTAACTTCCCCCACGGTTATAAATGAGGTCCTGGTCTGTTTGTGTTTAACTTCCCCCACGGTTATAAATGAGGCCCTGGTCTGTTTGTGTATAACTTCCACCACGGTTATAAATGAGGTCCTGGTCTGTTTGTGTTTGACTTCCCCCACGGTTATAAATGAGGTCCTGGTCTGTTTGTGTTTAACTTCCCCCACGGTTATAAATGAGGTCCTGATCTGTTTGTGTTTAACTTCCCCCACGGTTATAAATGAGGTCCTGGTCTGTTTGTGTTTAACTTCCCCCACGGTTATAAATGAGGTCCTGGTCTGTTTGTGTATAACTTCCCCCACGGTTATAAATTAGGTCCTGGTCTGTTTGTGTTTAACTTCCCCCACGGTTATAAATGAGGTCCTGGTCTGTTTGTGTTTAACTTCCCCCACGGTTATAAATGAGGTCCTGGTCTGTTTGTGTTTAACTTCCCCCACGGTTATAAATGAGGTCCTGGTCTGTTTGTGTTTAACTTCCCCCACGGTTATAAATGAGGTCCTGGTCTGTTTGTGTTTAACTTCCACCACGGTTATAAATGAGGTCCTGGTCTGTTTGTGTTTAACTTCCCCCACGGTTATAAATGAGGCCCTGGTCTGTTTGTGTTTAACTTTCCCCACGGTTATAAATGAGGTCCTGGTCTGTTTGTGTTTAACTTCCCCCACGGTTATAAATGAGGCCCTGGTCTGTTTGTGTTTAACTTTCCCCACGGTTATAAATGAGGTCCTGGTCTGTTTGTGTTTAACTTCCCCCACGGTTATAAATGAGGTCCTGGTCTGTTTGTGTTTAACTTCCCCCACGGTTATAAATGAGGTCCTGGTCTGTTTGTGTTTAACTTCCCCCACGGTTATAAATGAGGCCCTGGTCTGTTTGTGTTTAACTTCCCCCACGGTTATAAATGAGGTCCTGGTCTGTTTGTGTTTAACTTCCCCCACGGTTATAAATGAGGTCCTGGTCTGTTTGTGTTTAACTTCCCCCACGGTTATAAATGAGGTCCTGGTCTGTTTGTGTTTAACTTCCCCCACGGTTATAAATGAGGTCCTGGTCTGTTTGTGTTTAACTTCCCCCACGGTTATAAATGAGGTCCTGGTCTGTTTGTGTTTAACTTCCCCCACGGTTATAAATGAGGTCCTGGTCTGTTTGTGTATAACTTCCCCCACGGTTATAAATGAGGTCCTGGTCTGTTTGTGTTTAACTTCCCCCACGGTTATAAATGAGGTCCTGGTCTGTTTGTGTTTAACTTCCCCCACGGTTATAAATGAGGTCCTGGTCTGTTTGTGTATAACTTCCCCCACGGTTATAAATGAGGTCCTGGTCTGTTTGTGTTTAACTTCCCCCACGGTTATAAATGAGGTCCTGGTCTGTTTGTGTTTAACTTCCCCCACGGTTATAAATGAGGTCCTGGTCTGTTTGTGTTTAACTTCCCCCACGGTTATAAATGAGGTCCTGGTCTGTTTGTGTTTAACTTCCCCCACGGTTATAAATGAGGCCCTGGTCTGTTTGTGTTTAACTTCCCCCACGGTTATAAATGAGGTCCTGGTCTGTTTGTGTTTAACTTCCCCCACGGTTATAAATGAGGTCCTGGTCTGTTTGTGTTTAACTTCCCCCACGGTTATAAATGAGGCCCTGGTCTGTTTGTGTTTAACTTCCCCCACGGTTATAAATGAGGCCCTGGTCTGTTTGTGTTTAACTTCCCCCACGGTTATAAATGAGGTCCTGGTCTGTTTGTGTTTAACTTCCCCCACGGTTATAAATGAGGTCCTGGTCTGTTTGTGTATAACTTCCGCCACGGTTATAAATGAGGCCCTGGTCTGTTTGTGTTTAACTTCCCCCACGGTTATAAATGAGGCCCTGGTCTGTTTGTGTTTAACTTCCCCCACGGTTATAAATGAGGCCCTGGTCTGTTTGTGTTTAACTTCCCCCACGGTTATAAATGAGGTCCTGGTATTTTTTGTGTTTAACTTCCCCCACGGTTATAAATGAGGCCCTGGTATTTTTTGTGTTTAACTTCCCCCACGGTTATAAATGAGGCCCTGGTATTTTTTGTGTTTTCCAATTCCAATACTGCTCTTTTGATACTTTAATAGTTTTACTCTTTTACTTCGTTAGAACAGAACGCCGTTCTAAGCTAATGTTTGACACCGTTCTTTTCATTCTTCCTCGAGATTTTGTCAGAAGGTAGACCAGAAAATCCCCAACGTGGGTATTCAGGGTGACGACGACAACAACAATGTTTTCATGTTGAGAGAGAGAGAAAGAACAGATAGCTCAGGGATGGGCAACTTGGACGGGGGTGAGTGCTACAAAAAATCTAAACTCATGATGGGTCTGCAGTGGCTTGTGGGTCTGCAGTGGCTTGTGGGTCTGCAGTGGCTTGTGGGTCTGCGGACCCACATCCATACCCACACATGCAGTCAGAGACGGCCCGAGTCTAAGTCTGTTGAGGGGGACCCCTATGCGAGCAAAACATTTCAATGGCCCTCCCTCTTGACAGCGGAGAGAGAAAAATACATTTATTAGAGTTCATTTCCGGCAATTCTACACATTTTGCCGTTTTGCAACAGAGAGGAAAAATGGTGCAGTTTTAAAGCGCAAGTATGTTGCATTTCTAAAGCTAGCCTACAAAATCCGCGGGTTGTCCCTGAACCTGCTGATATGTCCAGGTTGAGAGAAAATAACAACTAGCCGAGGTCTAGGAGTCTTACTTAGTCACATGTTTCTTAGATGCTAAGATCCTGTCATTGACTTTGTAACGTCGGTGATTTACTGTGAAGAAAACGAGTTCTGTCTATTCTCTTTTTTTGTTCTGTCTCCACTAGCGGTAATAAAGCTCGGAAGTTGTGAAGCAAACGCTGAGCAGATATGACAGCTCTTCTTCTTTTTTGTTGTTGTTGGTCTGGACTCCTGTTGGATGTAGTTAGTGTCAAACTAAATCGAGGGTGGAACTGGGGGGCGAATTCATTTTGGCGTGTAAAAAAATGTTTTGTTTTTTTTAAAATATGAATTTAAGGATTTTACTTTTGTGATTTCCCCACAGTGACTTTTTTTCAATTTCCATACCTACTTATAATGTTAAAATGTTAAAACAACCCCTTCATAATGCTCCCTCTAGATTATATCTCTAGGTGTCTGTTCCTGCCCAGTCTGGCCCCTTCATAATGCTCCCTCTAGATTATATCTCTAGGTGTCTGTTCCTTCCCAGTCTGGCCCCTTCATAATGCTCCCTCTAGATTATATCTGTAGGTGTCTGTTCCTGCCCAGTCTGGCCCCTTCATAATGCTCCCTCTAGATTATATCTCTAGGTGTCTGTTCCTGCCCAGTCTGGCCCCTTCATAATGCTCCCTCTAGATTATATCTCTAGGTGTCTGTTCCTGCCCAGTCTGGCCCCTTCATAATGCTCCCTCTAGATTATATCTCTAGGTGTCTGTTTCTGCCCAGTCTAGCCCCTTCATAATGCTCCGCTCTAGATTATATCTCTAGGTGTCTATTCCTGCCCAGTCTGGCCCCTTCATAATGCTCCCTCTAGATTATATCTCTAGGTGTCTGTTCCTGCCCAGTCTGCCCCTTCATAATGCTCCCTCTAGATTATATCTCTAGGTGTCTGTTCCTGCCCAGTCTGGCCCCTTCATAATGCTCCCTCTAGATTATATCTCTAGGTGTCTGTTCCTGCCCAGTCTGGCCCCTTCATAATGCTCCCTCTAGATTATATCTCTAGGTGTCTGTTCCTGCCCAGTCTGGCCCCTTCATAATGCTCCCTCTAGATTATATCTCTAGGTGTCTGTTCCTGCCCAGTCTGGCCCCTTTATAATGCTCCCTCTAGATTATATCTCTAGGTGTCTGTTCCTGCCCAGCCTGGCCCCTTCATAATGCTCCCCTCTAGATTATATCTCTAGGTGTCTGTTCCTGCCCAGTCTGGCCCCTTCATAATGCTCCCTCTAGATTATATCTCTAGGTGTCTGTTCCTGCCCAGTCTGGCCCCGTCATAATGCTCCCTCTAGATTATATCTCTAGGTGTCTGTTCCTGCCCAGTCTGGCCCCTTCATAATGCTCCCCTCTAGATTATATCTCTAGGTGTCTGTTCCTGCCCAGTCTGGCCCCTTCATAATGCTCCCTCTAGATTATATCTCTAGGTGTCTGTTCCTGCCTAGTCTGGCCCCTTCATAATGCTCCCTCTAGATTATATCTCTAGGTGTATGTTCCTGCCCAGTCTGGCCCCTTCATAATGCTCCCTCTAGATTATATCTCTAGGTGTCTGTTCCTGCCCAGTCTGGCCCCTGCATAATGCTCCCTCTAGATTATATCTCTAGGTGTCTGCTCCTGCCCAGTCTGGCCCCTTCATAATGCTCCCTCTAGATTATATCTGTAGGTGTCTGTTCCTGCCCAGTCTGGCCCCTTCATAATGCTCCCTCTAGATTATATCTCTAGGTGTCTGTTCCTGCCCAGTCTGGCTCCTTCATAATGCTCCCTCTAGATTATATCTCTAGGTGTCTGTTCGTGCCCAGTCTGGCCCCTTCATAATGCTCCCCTCTAGATTATATCTGTAGGTGTCTGTTCCTGCCCATTCTGGCCCCTTCATAATGCTCCCTCTAGATTATATCTCTAGGTGTCTGTTCCTGCCCAGTCTGGCCCCTTCATAATGCTCCCTCTAGATTATATCTCTAGGTGTCTGTTCCTGCCCAGTCTGGCCCCTTCATAATGCTCCCTCTAGATTATATCTCTAGGTGTCTGTTCCTGCCCAGTCTGGCCCCTTCATAATGCTCCCTCTAGATTATATCTCTAGGTGTCTGTTCCTGCCCAGTCTGGCCCCTTCATAATGCTCCCTCTAGATTATATCTCTAGGTGTCTGTTCCTGCCCAGTCTGGCCCCTTTATAATGCTCCCTCTAGATTATATCTCTAGGTGTCTGTTCCTGCCCAGCCTGGCCCCTTCATAATGCTCCCCTCTAGATTATATCTCTAGGTGTCTGTTCCTGCCCAGTCTGGCCCCTTCATAATGCTCCCTCTAGATTATATCTCTAGGTGTCTGTTCCTGCCCAGTCTGGCCCCGTCATAATGCTCCCTCTAGATTATATCTCTAGGTGTCTGTTCCTGCCCAGTCTGGCCCCTTCATAATGCTCCCCTCTAGATTATATCTCTAGGTGTCTGTTCCTGCCCAGTCTGGCCCCTTCATAATGCTCCCTCTAGATTATATCTCTAGGTGTCTGTTCCTGCCTAGTCTGGCCCCTTCATAATGCTCCCTCTAGATTATATCTCTAGGTGTATGTTCCTGCCCAGTCTGGCCCCTTCATAATGCTCCCTCTAGATTATATCTCTAGGTGTCTGTTCCTGCCCAGTCTGGCCCCTGCATAATGCTCCCTCTAGATTATATCTCTAGGTGTCTGCTCCTGCCCAGTCTGGCCCCTTCATAATGCTCCCTCTAGATTATATCTGTAGGTGTCTGTTCCTGCCCAGTCTGGCCCCTTCATAATGCTCCCTCTAGATTATATCTCTAGGTGTCTGTTCCTGCCCAGTCTGGCTCCTTCATAATGCTCCCTCTAGATTATATCTCTAGGTGTCTGTTCGTGCCCAGTCTGGCCCCTTCATAATGCTCCCCTCTAGATTATATCTGTAGGTGTCTGTTCCTGCCCATTCTGGCCCCTTCATAATGCTCCCTCTAGATTATATCTCTAGGTGTCTGTTCCTGCCCAGTCTGGCCCCTTCATAATGCTCCCTCTAGATTATATCTCTAGGTGTCTGTTCCTGCCCAGTCTGGCCCCTTCATAATGCTCCCTCTAGATTATATCTGTAGGTGTCTGTTCCTGCCCAGTCTGGCCCCTTCATAATGCTCCCTCTAGATTATATCTCTAGGTGTCTGTTCCTGCCCAGTCTGGCCCCTTTATAATGCTCCCTCTAGATTATATCTCTAGGTGTCTGTTCCTGCCCAGTCTGGCCCCTTCATAATGCTCCCCTCTAGATTATATCTCTAGGTGTCTGTTCCTGCCCAGTCTGGCCCCTTCATAATGCTCCCTCTAGATTATATCTCTAGGTGTCTGTTCCTGCCCTGTCTGGCCCCGTCATAATGCTCCCTCTAGATTATATCTCTAGGTGTCTGTTCCTGCCCAGTCTGGCCCCTTCATAATGCTCCCCTCTAGATTATATCTCTAGGTGTCTGTTCCTGCCCAGTCTGGCCCCTTCATAATGCTCCCCTCTAGATTATATATGTAGGTGTCTGTTCCTGCCCAGTCTGGCCCCTTCATAATGCTCCCCTCTAGATTATATATGTAGGTGTCTGTTCCTGCCCAGTCTGGCCCCTTCATAATGCTCCCTCTAGATTATATCTCTAGGTGTCTGTTCCTGCCCAGTCTGGCCCCTTCATAATGCTCCCTCTAGATTATATCTCTAGGTGTCTGTTCCTGCCCAGTCTGGCCCCTTCATAATGCTCCCTCTAGATTATATCTCTAGGTGTCTGTTCCTGCCCAGTCTGGCCCCTTCATAATGCTCCGCTCTAGATTATATCTCTAGGTGTCTATTCCTGCCCAGTCTGGCCCCTTCATAATGCTCCCTCTAGATTATATCTCTAGGTGTCTGTTCCTGCCCAGTCTGCCCCTTCATAATGCTCCCTCTAGATTATATCTCTAGGTGTCTGTTCCTGCCCAGTCTGGCCCCTTCATAATGCTCCCTCTAGATTATATCTCTAGGTGTCTGTTCCTGCCCAGTCTGGCCCCTTCATAATGCTCCCTCTAGATTATATCTCTAGGTGTCTGTTCCTGCCAAGTCTGGCCCCTTCATAATGCTCCCTCTAGATTATATCTCTAGGTGTCTGTTCCTGCCCAGTCTGGCCCCTTCATAATGCTCCCTCTAGATTATATCTCTAGGTGTCTGTTCCTGCCCAGTCTGGCCCCTTCATAATGCTCCCTCTAGATTATATATTACACTGAGTGGACAAAACATTAAGTACGCCTGCCCTTTCCTTGACATAGGCTGACCAGGTGAGTCCAGGTGAAAGCTATGATCCCTTATTGATGTCACTTGTTAAATCCACATCAATCAGTGTAGATGAAGGGGAGGAGACATGTTTAAAGAATGACTTTTTAAGCCTAGAGGCAATTGAAACATGGATTGTGTATGTGTGCCGTTCAGAGGGTGAATGGGCAAGACAAAAGATGTCCTTGAACGTGGTATGGTAGAAGGTGCCAGGCGCACCGGTTTGTGTGAAGAACTGCAACACTGCTGAGTTTTCCACACTCAACAGTTTCCCGTGTGTATCAAGAATGGTCATCCAGCCAACTCGACACAACTGTGGGAAGCATTGGAGTCAACATGGCCCGGGATCCCTGTGGAACGATTTCAACACCTTGTAGAGTCCATGTCCCCGACCAATTGAGGCTGTTTTTTATTTATTTATTTTATTTAACCCTTATTTAACTAGGCAAGCCAGTTCAGAACAAATTCTTATTTACAATGACGGCCTGTTTTGAGGGCAAATTAGTATTCTTAATGTTTTTTACCCTCAGTGTACTGTGTATCAGATTATATTAGATTTAGTCATTTCATGTACTGTACGTTTCTCCTGTCTCTAGGTGTCTGTTCCAGCCAAGCCTGGCTCCTCACAACGCTCCCTCTAACAATGCCAACACAGGAGGAGTCAGCGATGGAGCCGTGGTCTCTGGGATTGGAGCAGGTCAGTGTCACTACAACCTAAACGTAGCCTAGGTTACATCCCCTAGCTAGCAGGTCAATATTACTACAACCTAAACGTAGCCTAGGTTACATCCTCTAGCTAGCAGGTCAATATTACTACAACCTAAACGTAGCCTAGGTTACATCCCCTAGCTAGCAGGTCAATATTACTACAACCTAAACGTAGCCTAGGTTACATCCTCTAGCTAGCAGGTCAATATTACTACAACCTAAACGTAGCCTAGGTTACATCCTCTAGCTAGCAGGTCAATATTACTACAACCTAAACTTAGCCTAGGTTACATCCCTAGCTAGCAGGTCACTATGACAACATGCTAAACTTAGCCTAGTCTTCATCCCCTTGCTAGCCTCCTCCTCCCTCTTCCTCCTTTCTCCTCTCATGTCCTCTCCTCTGGTCAATAGGATTGGAGCAGGTCATTATTACTACAACGCTATTAGTGGTCAGTATCACAACAAGCCTAATCTTAGACTACCATCTCCAAGCTAGCCTCCAACCCAAATCATAGTATCACGACACACATACACAACGTCTGCATCGCATACAAAGGGAAACCCAAACACGAGCTGCCAAGTGATGTGAGCCTACCAGACAGGCTAAATGCCTTTAATGCTCACTTCAAGGAAAGCAACACTGAAGCATGCATGAGAGCACCAGCTGTCCCGAACGACTGTGTGATCACGCTCTCCGTAGCCGATGTGAGCAAGACCTTTAAACAGGTCAACATTCACAAGGCCGCAGGGCCAGATGAATTATCAGGACGTGTACTCGGAGCATGCACAGACTAACTGGCAAGTGTCTTCACTGATATTTTTAACCTCAGCCTGTAATACCTACATGTTTCAAGCAGACCGGCCCCTGTGCCCAATAAATCGAAGGTAACCTGCCTGAATGACTACCGCCCCATATCACTCACGTCTGTAGCCATGAAGTGCTTTGAAAGGCTGGTCATGGCTCACATCAACACCATCATCCCGGAAACCCTAGACCCACTCCAATTAATTTACCACCCCAGCAGATCCACAGATGACGCAATCTCAATCGCACTCCACACTGCCCTTTCTCACCTGGACAAAAGGAACACCTATGAGAATGCTATTCATTGACTACAGCTCAGCGTTCAACACCATAGTGCACACAAAGCTCATCACTAAGCTAAGGACCCTGGGACTAAACACCTTCCTCTGCAACTGGATCCTGGACTTCCTGACGGGCCGCCCCCAGGTGGTGAGGGTTGGTAGCAACACATCTGCCACGCTGATCCTCAACACTGGGGTCCATCAGGGGTGCATGCTCAGTCCCCTCCTGTACTCCCTGTTCACCCACAACTGCGTGGCCAGGCACGACTCCAACACCATCATTAAGTTTGCAGATGATACAAAGGTGGTAGTCCTGATCACCGACAACGATGAGACATCCTATAGGGAGGAGAGTTTCAAGTTCCTTGGTTCCAACAAACTATCATGGTCCAAACACACCAGGACAGTCGTGAAGAGGGCCCAACAATGTTTTTTTCCCCCTCAGGAGTCTGGAAAGATTTGACATGGGTCCCCAGATTCTCAAAAAGTTATACAGCTGCACCATCGAGAGCATCCTGACCGGTTGCATCACTGCCTGGTATGGCAACTGCTTGGCATCCAACCGTAAGGCACTACAGAGGGTAGTGTGCGTATGGTCCAGTACATCACTGGGGCCAAGCTTCCTGCCATTCAGGTCCTCTGTACCAGGCGGTGTCAGAGGAAGGCCCTAAAAAGGGTCAAAGACTCAAGTCACCCAAGTCTCATAGACTGTTCTCGCTGCCCCCTTCCGGCAAGCGGTACCGGAGCCCCAAGTCTTGGTTGAAAAGGCTCCTTAACAGCTTCTACCCCCAAGCCATAAGACTGCTGAACAACTGATCAAACAGCCACATGGACTATTTGTAAGGTCTACACTTGTTGCATTTCGTACATGTGACAAATACAATTGGATTTGATTTAGTTTCCAAATTAAAATATCATGGCCTGCATACTCACCAGACATGTCACCCATTGAGCATGTTTGGGATGCTCTGGATCGACGTGTACGACAGCGTGTTCCAGTTCCCGCCAATATCCAGCAACTTCGCACAGCCATTGAGGAGGAGTGGGACAACATTCCACAGGCCACAACCATCAGCCTGATCAACTCTATGTGAAGGAGATGTGTCACGCTGAATGAGGCAAATGGTCACACCAGATACTGACTGGTTTTCTGATCCACGCCGCTACCTTTCTGTGACCAACAGATGCATATCTGTATTCCCAGTCATGTGAAATCCATAGATTAGGGCCTAATTTATTTATTTATAGTGAATGATTTCCTTATATGAACTGTAACTCGATAACGTTGTTTACATATTTGCACGTTGTCGTTTATATTTGTTTGTTCAGTGTAGTAGTATGACGTCATCAGGGCAACTTCATTCATCGAACCAGTCTGGTTCCTCCCAGTCTGCCCGTTAACCCAGTCTGCCCGTTAACCCAGTCTGCCCGTTAACCCAACCAGGCCCCGGTTGTCCCGATTATATACTCCGTGGACCTAAACAAATAATAATACATCATTATTGATGTACAGACCCAGACGCTAAAGCAGACATCCAGAGGATATACACAGCTCAGCCTCCTCTCCCTCTCATCCCTCTCTCCTCTCCGTCTCACTCCTCTCTCTTCCCTCTCACCCCTCTCTCTTCCCTCTCACCCCTCTCTCTCCTCTCCCTCACCCCTCTCTCTCTCCCCTCTCTCCTATTCTTTCTCTCTCTCTCTTCTCCCTCTCGCCCCTCTCTCATCTCCCTCTCATCCCTCTCTCTCCCCTCTCTCTCTCCTCTCTCTCCTATTCTTTCTCTCTCTCTCCTCTCCCTCTCATCCCTCTCTCTCCTCTCCCTCTCATCACTCTCTCTTCTCCCTCTCGCCCCTCTCTCTCTTCTCTCTCCTATCCTCTCTCTCCTTTCCCTCTCGCCTCTCTCACCTCTCCCTCTCATCCCTCGCTCTCTTCTCCCTCTCGCCCCCTCTCTCTTCTCTCTCCTATCCTCTCTCTCCTCTCCCTCTCGCCCCTCTCTCTCCTCTCCCTCTCACCACTCTCTCTTCTCCCTCTCGCCCCTCTCTCTCCTCTCTCTCTTGCCCCTCTCTCTCCTATCCTCTCTCCTCTCTCTCTTCTCCCACACGCCTCTCTCCTCTCCCTCTTTCCTCTCCCTCTCTCCTCTCCTATGTCTCTCTCATCCTCATGTATGAAGGCTCATTAATTCTCATCCTCATGTTATCATTAGCTCATTAATTTAACCAGCTCTCTCCCTCTCTCCCTCCCTCCGTGTAGGAGAGCGTCTGTTCCCCCCTCCGTCTGGTCTAAGCTACTCTACGTGGTTCTGTGTGGAGAGGTTCAGCTCTGCCCCCCACACCCACCCTGTCCGTCTGCTGACGGTGGTCCGACGGGCCACATCCTCAGAACAACACTATATCTGTCTGGCCGTGGTTCTGTCTGCTAAGGACCGGTCCCTGACGGTGTCCACCAAGGAGGAGCTGCTGCAGAGCTATGGTACACACACGCACGAACGCACACACACACAAGGACGCAGGAAAACACACTCATACATACAGGTGTACACGTGCACTCACACCCTTTACCCAAACTGAAATATTGTTCCTGGTTAACCTGGTTTAGAGGTTTGTAAAACCTGATGAATAATCTCGTACTGGAATCACTCCCTTCCCCAGATTAACATCTCTACATAATTCACACAGTCTCTGTAAATAATTTAGTGAATAAACATCCACACACACTGGTTCATTCTAGCGCTGCTCTCAACGCTGCAAACCAATACTGTCCTCCCTCTACCACACGTACCCAACCCTTATACCACAAATACACAATGTTTTTACAACGTTCACACAACATTGTCTTTTCCTTTCACAGTGAATGACTTCCTACCCAATCTCTCAACCCCCTACGGTAAACACTGATGTTTTGTCATGTGAACCTTGGAACAGCATCCTTCCCTCTTCCACAGTAGATGACTTCAGTGAGGTGTCTTCTCCCGCTCTCCCTCCTCTCCCCCTCTACCCGTTCAACCTCCCTCCTCTACTCATCCTCTACCCCTCCTCTCTCCCTCCTATACCCCTCCTCTCTCCCTCTTCTACCCCTCTTCTACCCCTCCTCTACTCATCCTCTCCCCCTCCTCTACCCGTCTTCTCTCCCTCCTCTACCCCTCCTCTCCCCGTCCTCTACCCCTCCTCTCTCCCTCCTCTCTCCCTCCTCTACCCATCCTCTACCCATCCTCTCCCCCTCCTCTACCCATCCTCTATACCTCCACTACCCCTCCTCTCCCCCTCCTCTACCCCTCCTCTCCCCGTCCTCTACCTATCCTCTCTCCCTCCTCTACCCATCCTCTACCCATCCTCTACCCATCCTCTACCCATCCTCTCCCCCTCCTCTCCCCCTCCTCTACCCATCCTCTATACCTCCACTACCCCTCCTCTCCCCATCCTCTACCCATCCTCTCCCCCTCCTCTACCCATCCTCTATACCTCCACTACCCCTCCTCTCCCCCTCCTCTACCCATCCTCTATACCTCCACTACCCCTCCTCTCCCCCTCCTCTACCCCTCCTCTCCCCGTCCTCTACCTATCCTCTCTCCCTCCTCTCTCCCTCCTCTACCCATCCTCTACCCATCCTCTCCCCCTCCTCTACCCATCCTCTATACCTCCACTACCCCTCCTCTCCCCCTCCTCTCCCCCTCCTCTACCCATCCTCTATACCTCCACTACCCCTCCACTACCCCTCCTCTCCCCCTCCTCTCCCCCTCCTCTCTCCCTCCTCTCTCCCTCCTCTCTCCCTCCTCTCCCCCTCCTCTCCCCCTTCTCTCCCCCTCCTCTCTCCCTCCTCTCTCCCTCCTCTCCCCCTCCTCTCCCCCTCCTCTCTCCCTCCTCTCCCCATCCTCTCCCCCTCCTCTACCCCTCCTCTCCCCGTCCTCTACCTATCCTCTCTCCCTCCTCTCTCCCTCCTCTACCCATCCTCTACCCATCCTCTCCCCCTCCTCTACCCATCCTCTATACCTCCACTACCCCTCCTCTCCCCCTCCTCTACCCATCCTCTATACCTCCACTACCCCTCCTCTCCCCCTCCTCTCCCCCTCCTCTCTCCCTCCTCTCTCCCTCCTCTCATCAGGGATGGAAATGAAGCTAGCCCAAGGCTAGTACTAAATTGTGGCTAACTTACCAGCCGACTAGTGACATGTTGTCTTTTCTAGTATGTCATGTCACAGAACGGTGGTCAACCAGTCAGCCGTGTGCCCCCAAAATCCTCAAGACCCAGCCCTGTTTTCAAACCCATATGAAAAAACATTTTTACAACATTTATGTTAACATTACTATGCCCCCCCCACCCCCCAACAGTGGATGATTTCAGCGAGGAGTCTTCGTTCTTCGAGGTTCTGCCGTGCTGCGCCAGGTTCCGCTGCGGAGAGCTGATCGGAGAGGGTCAGTGGCACCACCTGCTGTTAGTCATGAGTAAAGGCATGTTGAAAAACAGCATGGCCACGCTGTACATCGACGGGCAGCTGTTCCAAACCACCAAGGTAGGGGGTGTGTGTGTGTTCTCTGTGTGTGTGTGTGTGTGTGTGTGTGTGTGTGTGTGTGTGTGTGTGTGTGTGTGTGTGTGTGTGTGTGTTCTCTCTGTGTGTGTGTGTGTGTGTTCTCTCTGTGTGTGTGTGTGTGTGTTCTCTCTGTGTGTGTGTGTGTGTGTTCTCTCTGTGTGTGTGTGTGTGTTCTCTCTGTGTGTGTGTGTGTGTGTGTTCTCTCTGTGCGTGTGTGTGTGTTCTCTCTGTGCGTGTGTGTGTGTGTTCTCTCTGTGTGCGTGTGTGTGTGTTCTCTCTGTGTGCGTGTGTGTGTGTTCTCTCTGTGTGCGTGTGTGTGTGTTCTCTCTGTGTGCGTGTGTGTGTGTTCTCTGTGTGTGTGTGTGTGTGTTCTCTGTGTGTGTGAGTGGCTTGAAGACTCTACCTATATTAAACATTACCCCCCCCGCCCCCCACCACCAGGTGAAGGTACATAAAGATATGGTTTATGTTTAACAACAGCGTATCATTAGACATGAACCTGTTTTAACAGCGGTCGATTCTCTCTCCTCTCCAGCTCCACTACATCCACAGTTCTCCAGGTGGTTCCGGGAGCACCAACCCTCCTGTGGTCAGCACCGTGTACAGCTACATAGGCACGCCCCCTGCCCAGAGACAGCTGTCCAATCTGGTGTGGCGCCTGGGGCCCACACACTTCCTGGAGGAGGGGCTTCCTGCCGCCAGCGTCGCGGCGGTGTACGAGCTCGGTCCCAACTACACAGGCAGCTTTCAGGCCGTCTACCTGCTCTGTGAGTTTGTTTTATGTTTACGTTTGAGTCCTTTAGCAGAGAGACATATTTTCACATATACCCCCCCCCCCCCCCCCCCCCCCCCTGTGGGAATCAAACCGACAACCCTGACGTTGCAAGTGTCATGCTCCGCCATCTGAGCCACACGGGACGAGAGTAGAGAGGAGAACACACACACACACAGACACACACATACACACACACACACACAAAGAACACACACACAGAGAGCGCGAGAGAACACACCCACACACACAGAGAGAGAGCGAGAGAACACACACACACACACAGAGAACACACACAGAGAACACACACACACAGAGAACACACACATATTGAGTGGTAAGCAAACTACACAGCTTCCAGGCTGTTCACTATGAGTAACAACTGTCTGTTGTTGTATGAGGAACCGCGGTGTCTCTCTCCTCTTCAGGTAAAGACTCTAAGACTGGAGAGCCTTCATGTCCAGTCGCCCTGGTCCCAGAGGAGAAGGTATCTTTCAGCCTGTACGCCCTCTCTGTCTCTGCCCTCACCGTGGCCAAGATACGCAAGGTCTACAACAAGCTGGACAGCAAGGCCATCGCTAAACAGGTTAGCATCGCTAACGTACGCGCACGCACACACACACACACACACACACACAAGCTGGACAGCAAGGCCATCGCTAAACAGGTTAGCATCGCTAACGTACACACACACACACACACACACACACAAGCTGGACAGCAAGGCCATCGCTAAACAGGTTAGCATCGCTAACGTACACACACACACACACAAGCTGGACAGCAAGGCCATCGCTAAACAGGTTAGCATCGCTAACGTACACACACACACACACACACACACACACACACACACACACACACACACAACCTGGACAGCAAGGCCTACTACGGTACTGTATGTACTACGGTCCTGTATGTACTATGGCCCAGGTATCCTGGGTAAGGGACACCCCACCTCCACCCAAACCTGTAACACAATGTTATCTCCCCCCTGTAACACAATGTTATCTCCCCCTCACCTGTAACACTCTCCTCTCCTCCTCTCCCCCTCTCCTCTCCCCCTCTCCTCTCCCCTTCTCTCCTCCTCTCCCCCTCTCCTCTCCCCCTCTCCCCCTTCTCTCCCCCTTCTCTCCCCCTTCTCTCCCCCTTCTCTCCTCCTCTCCCCCTCTCCTCTCCCCCTCCTCTCCCCCTCTCCTCTCCCCCTCTCCTCTTCCCCTCTCCTCCTCCCCTCTCCCCCTTCTCTCCCCCTCTTCTCTCCCCCTCTCCTCTCCCCCTCTATCCTCCTCCCCTCTCCCCCTTCTCTCCTCTCCCCATCCCCTCCACCCCTCTCCCCCTTCTCTCCCCTCTCCTCAGTTGGCTGTGTCGTCTCATGAGAATGCCACTCCGGTCAAGCTGATCCACAACGCGGCCGGTCACCTCAACGGTCCAGCACGCACCATAGGAGCAGCTGTCATTGGATACCTGGGTAAGGGGTTAGGATACCTGGGTAAGGGGTTAGGATACCTGGGTAAGGGGTTAGGATACCTGGGTAAGGGGTTAGGATACCTGGGTAAGGGGTTAGGATACCTGGGTAAGGGGTTAGGATACCTGGGTAAGGGGTTAGGATACCTGGGTAAGGGGTTAGGATACCTGGGTAAGGGGTTAGGATACCTGGGTAAGGGGTTAGGATACCTGGGTAAGGGGTTAGGATACCTGGGTAAGGGGTTAGGATACCTGGGTAAGGGGTTAGGATACCTGAGTAAGGGGTTAGGATACCTGAGTAAGGGGTTAGGATACCCGGGTAAGGGGTTAGGATACCTGGGTAAGGGGTTAGGATACCTGGGTAAGGGGTTAGGATACCTGGGTAAGGGGTTAGGATACCTGAGTAAGGGGTTAGGATACCTGGGTTAGGATACCTGGGTAAGGGGTTAGGATACCTGGGTAAGGGGTTAGGATACCTGGGTAAGGGGTTAGGATACCTGGAGAATGTAACTATCAATCAGGGTTGAATTGGCCATATAAGCAAATCTTGTAACAACAGATTGTGCCTTTAAAATAACTTTTGCCCCGAGTGGCTCAGCATCGTAGTGTTGAGGTCGCACTATATCCTGTGGTTCAATCCACGTGACCAGGAGCCCCATTGGCAGCCCACAATTGGACAAGCGCCGTCCGGTTTAAGGTAGGGTTGGCCAGGGGGCTTTTACTTGGCTCATCACGCTCTAGTGACTCCTTGTGGCG
This sequence comes from Oncorhynchus mykiss, assembly GCF_057628025.1. Classification (NCBI taxonomy): domain Eukaryota; kingdom Metazoa; phylum Chordata; class Actinopteri; order Salmoniformes; family Salmonidae; genus Oncorhynchus; species Oncorhynchus mykiss. The sequence continues at coordinate 82,842,246 of NC_143032.1, read as the reverse complement.
AGCCGGGCGCATGCAAGCTGACTTCGGTCATCAGTTGAACAGTGTTTCCTCAAAAAAGTTGGTACAGCTGACTTCCGGGTTAAGCGGGCAGTGTTTTAAGAAGTATGTTTTATTTTATTTTTATTTCACCTTTATTTAACCAGGTAGGCTAGTTGAGAACAAGTTCTCATTTGCAACTGCGACCTGGCCAAGATAAGGCATAGCAGTGTGAACAGACAACACAGAGTTACACATGGAGTAAACAATTAACAAGTCAATAACACAGTAGAAAAAAGGGGAGTCTATATATACATTGTGTGCAAAAGGCATGAGAAGGTAGGCAAATAATTACAATTATGCAGATTAACACTGGAGTGATAAATGATCAGATGGTTATGTAAAGGTAGAGATAGAGATATTGGTGTGCAAAAGAGCAGAAAAATAAATAAATAAAAACAGTATGGGGATGAGGTAGGTGAAAATGGGTGGGCTATTTACCAATAGACTATGTACAGCTGCAGCGATCGGTTAGCTGCTCAGATAGCAGATGTTTGAAGTTGGTGAGGGAGATAAAAGTCTCCAACTTCAGCGATTTTTGCAATTCGTTCCAATCACAGGCAGCAGAGAACTGGAACGAAAGGCGGCCAAATGAGGTGTTGGCTTTAGGGATGATCAGTGAGATACACCTGCTGGAGCGCGTGCTACGGATGGGTGTTGCCATCGTAACCAGTGAACTGAGATAAGGCGGAGCTTTACCTAGCATGGACTTGTAGATGACCTGGAGCCAGTGGGTCTGGCGACGAATATGTAGCGAGGGCCAGCCGACTAGAGCATACAAGTCGCAGTGGTGGGTGGTATAAGGTGCTTTAGTGACAAAACGGATGGCACTGTGATAAACTGCATCCAGTTTGCTGAGTAGAGTGTTGGAAGCAATTTTGTAGATGACATCGCCGAAGTCGAGGATCGGTAGGATAGTCAGTTTTACTAGGGTAAGTTTGGCGGCGTGAGTGAAGGAGGCTTTGTTGCGGAATAGAAAGCCGACTCTTGATTTGATTTTCGATTGGAGATGTTTGATATGGGTCTGGAAGGAGAGTTTAGAGTCTAGCCAGACACCTAGGTACTTATAGATGTCCACATATTCAAGGTCGGAACCATCCAGGGTGGTGATGCTGGTCAGGCGTGCGGGTGCAGGCAGCGAACGGTTGAAAAGCATGCATTTGGTTTTACTAGCGTTTAAGAGCAGTTGGAGGCCACGGAAGGAGTGCTGTATGGCATTGAAGCTCGTTTGGAGGTTAGATAGCACAGTGTCCAAGGACGGGCCGGAAGTATATAGAATGGTGTCGTCTGCGTAGAGGTGGATCAGGGAATCGCCCGCAGCATGAGAAACATCATTGATATATACAGAGAAAAGAGTCGGCCCGAGAATTGAACCCTGTGGCACCCCCATAGAGACTGCCAGAGGACCGGACAGCATGCCCTCCGATTTGACACACTGAACTCTGTCTGCAAAGTAATTGGTGAACCAGGCAAGGCAGTCATCCGAAAAACCGAGGCTACTGAGTCTGCCGATAAGAATACGGTGATTGACAGAGTCGAAAGCCTTGGCAAGGTCTATGAAGACGGCTGCACAGTACTGTCTTTTATCGATGGCGGTTATGATATCGTTTAGTACCTTGAGCGTGGCTGAGGTACACCCGTGACCGGCTCGGAAACCAGATTGCACAGCGGAGAAGGTACGGTGGGATTCAAGATGGTCAGTGATCTGTTTGTTGACTTGGCTTTCGAAGACCTTAGATAGGCAGGGCAGGATGGATATTGGTCTGTAACAGTTTGGGTCCAGGGTGTCGCCCCCTTTGAAGAGGGGGATGACTGCGGCAGCTTTCCAATCCTTGGGGATCTCAGACGATATGAAAGAGAGGTTGAACAGGCTGGTAATAGGGGTTGCGACAATGGCGGCGGATAGTTTCAGGAATAGAGGGTCCAGATTGTCAAGCCCAGCTGATTTGTACGGGTCCAGGTTTTGCAGCTCTTTCAGAACATCTGCTATCTGGATTTGGGTAAAGGAGAACCTGGAGAGGCTTGGGCGAGTAGCTGCGGGGGGGGAGCTGTTGGACGAGGTTGGAGTAGCCAGGCGGAAGGCATGGCCAGCCGTTGAGAAATGCTTGTTGAAGTTTTCGATAATCATGGATTTATCGGTGGTGACCGTGTTACCTAGCCTCAGTGCAGTGGGCAGCTGGGAGGAGGTGCTCTTGTTCTCCATGGACTTCACAGTGTCCCAGAACTTTTTGGAGTTGGAGCTACAGGATGCAAACTTCTGCCTGAAGAAGTTGGCTTTAGCTTTCCTGACTGACTGTGTGTATTGGTTCCTGACTTCCCTGAACAGTTGCATATCGCGGGGACTGTTCGATGTTAGTGCAGTCCGCCACAGGATGTTTTTGTGCTGGTCGAGGGCAGTCAGGTCTGGAGTGAACCAGGGGCTATATCTGTTCTTAGTTCTGCATTTTTTGAACGGAGCATGCTTATCTAAAATGGTGAGGAAGTTACTTTTAAAGAAAGACCAGGCATCCTCAACTGACGGGATGAGGTCAATGTCCTTCCAGGATACCCGGGCCAGGTCGATTAGAAAGGCCTGCTCACAGAAGTGTTTTAGGGAGCGTTTGACAGTGATGAGGGGTGGTCGTTTGACTGCGGCTCCATAGCGGATACAGGCAATGAGGCAGTGATCGCTGAGATCCTGGTTGAAGACAGCGGAGGTGTATTTGGAGGGCCAGTTGGTCAGGATGACGTCAATGAGGGTGCCCTTGTTTACAGAGTTAGGGTTGTACCTGGTGGGTTCCTTGATGATTTGAGTGAGATTGAGGGCATCTAGCTTAGATTGTAGGACTGCCGGGGTGTTAAGCATATCCCAGTTTAGGTCACCTAACAGAACAAACTCTGAAGCTAGATGGGGGGCGATCAATTCACAAATGGTGTCCAGGGCACAGCTGGGAGCTGAGGGGGGTCGGTAGCAGGCGGCAACAGTGAGAGACTTATTTCTGGAGAGAGTAATTTTCAAAATTAGTAGTTCGAACTGTTTGGGTATGGACCTGGAAAGTATGACATTACTTTGCAGGCTATCTCTGCAGTAGACTGCAACTCCTCCTCCTTTGGCAGTTCTATCTTGACGGAAGATGTTATAGTTGGGTATGGAAATCTCAGAATTTTTGGTGGCCTTCCTGAGCCAGGATTCAGACACGGCAAGGACATCAGGGTTAGCAGAGTGTGCTAGAGCAGTGAGTAAGACAAACTTAGGGAGGAGGCTTCTGATGTTGACATGCATGAAACCAAGGCTTTTTCGATCACAGAAGTCAACAAATGAGGGTGCCTGGGGACATGCAGGGCCTGGGTTTACCTCCACATCACCCGCGGAACAGAGAAGGAGTAGTATGAGGGTGCGGCTGAAGGCTATCAAAACTGGTCGCCTAGGGCGTTGGGGACAGAGAATAAGAGGAGCAGGTTTCTGGGCATGGTAGAATATATTCAGGGCATAATGCGCAAACAGGGGTATGGTGGGGTGCGGGTACAGCGGAGGTAAGCCCAGGCACTGGGTGATGATGAGAGAGGTTGTATCTCTGGACATGCTGGTTGTAATGGGTGAGGTCACCGCATGTGTGGGGGGTGGGACAAAGGAGGTAACAGGGGTATAAAGAGTGGAACTAGGGGCTCCATTGTAAACTAAAACAATGATAACTAACCTGCACAACAGTATACAAGGCATATTGACATTTGAGAAAGACATACAGCGAGGCATACAGTAATCACAGGTGTTGAATTGGGAGAGCTAGCTAAAACAGTAGGTGAGACAACAGCTAATCAGCTAGCACAACAACAGCAGGTAGAATGGCGATTGATTAGGCAGAGAGGGTCGGGTTAACTACACACAGAGCCTAAGTGCGGCTGGGGCCGACAGATAAAACATAAACAAGCAGAATGAATTACCGTGATTAATGGACAGTCCAGCATGCATCAGCTATGTAGCCAAGTGATCAGTGTCCAAGGGGCAGCGGTGGATGGGGCAGGGAAGCTGGACTGGCGAGTGTTATCCAGGTTAGAAAACTAACAATGACCAAATAGCTTGTAGCCAGTTAGCTGGTTAGCTTCTGGAGGTTCTTGAGTGTGTTCTAAAAATGTAAAGATAATAGCGGTTCCGTATCACATTGGGTGAGGCAGGTTACCGGAAGGTATAAACAAATTAAAAATCGAAAAGGGATAGAAAGTAAATATGGGTTCAGTGAGTGTTTGGGACGCGGCGATTCAGACGGTTAGCAGGCCTGTGCTAACAAGCTAACAGTTAGTAGACGGTGCTAAACACGGTAGCAGTTAGCGGACCGGGCTAAACAAGCTAGCAGTTAGCAGGCCGAATTTGCAAGCAAGGAGATAGCAAGGGCTAGAGAGTTAGCCTTTGGGGACGTCGCGATGGGGGTATCTGTTTATTCCTCTTCATGCAGTGACATCGATGGACCGGTCGTGGGTCTGGATATTGTAGCCCAGGAGCTCAAAATGTTCCGTTTGCGATGGGAATCCGGGGATGAAAAATAAAATAAAATAATAAATAGGTCCGTTATGCTCTGGTTAGAGTCGCGTTGTTCGAACTGGCGAGAGCTTTCCGAGCTAAAGGTTAGCTGATGACCGGTTAGCTGAAGACCGCTAGCAATGTTTTGCTGAAGCCGGTAGTTCGTTGGCTAGCTTCAGTTGAGGGGTTCCAAGGTCCGAAGTAAATATAAATACTTTAGGAAAAATAGCTTGGTAGTGGCTTGGTATGTGGCTTGGTAGGTCATGTTTCGGAGCACGTATGTCTCGACCTGTGCCTCTCCTGACAACATTGAGGAGTTGCAGCGATGAGACAAGGTTGTAAACTAGCAATTAGGGAGAAAAATGGGTAAAAACGACCCCATTTTTTATTTATTTGTAATAAATAATAGGAAAATACCTTTTTTGCCCCACTCTTGGTGTGCGTTTGTTCCCAAGTCTGTGGCCACCAACTACACACACACCTTACCTGTAGACTAACTCCTCCTCTCCGCTCTCTTCCAGGTGTGCGTGCGTTCGTCCCCAAGCCTGTGGCGACCAACCTGCAGTACGTGGGCGGGGCGGCGGCCATTTTGGGCCTGGTTGCCATGGCGCAGGACGTTGAGGGTCTCTACGCGGCCGTCAAGGCGATGGTGTGCGTCGTCAAGAGCAACCCGCTGGCCAGCAAGGAGATGGAGCGCATCAAAGGCTACCAGGTACAACTACACTACCCACAATGCAATATGGCCTAGTTCACACTCAAGTTTAATTTACAATACATTTGTGGACACACCACACAATGTTTGTGTGAACATTGTTGCTCAGATAAAACTGTTGTTTCTCTGCTGTACCTGTTGGCCATATTGTTGAAGAAGAAGCGTCACCTGCTGAACAGTCACATCCTGTCTGCTGTAGTTCTAGTACAACAGTAATATAACTCGGTCTAACTGTAGTACGTGTCTGTTATTTGGTCTCTAGCTGCTGGCCATGTTGTTGAAGAAAAAGCGTCACCTGCTGAACAGCCACATCCTGCACCTGACCTTCTCCCTGGTGGGAACAGTAGACAGCGGCCACGAGACCTCCATCATCCCCAACACCACCGCCTTCCAGGACCTGCTCTGTGACTTTGAGGTTAGCACTAAACCAATGGGCCTCAGGGGGAACTGGCTCCAGTTTTGAGCCAAAATGGCCTCTGGGAAACTGATCCAGTTTGAGCCAAAATGGTGGTTGGTGGTCCTTGATGCAAGCCAAACACAATGGGCTTCAGGGCAACTGATCCAAAAATCGAGCCAAACGTGGTCCCTGCAGACATAATAATGTTGTTGGTTTTCTGGTGTGCTATGTTTGTAGAGGTTTTCAAATGTTCTTTCTGTCTCCTCAGGTGTGGCTCCATGCACCCTACGAACTGCACCTGTCCCTGTTTGAGCACTTTATAGAGCTCCTCACTGAGTCCAGGTGAGGAATGATTAAGTCCTGCTATTGCCGTGAATTCAGAAAGTATTCAGACCCCGTGACTTTTTCCACATTTTGTTACGTTACAGCCTTTTTCTAAAATTGATAAAATAAAACATTTTCCCTCATCAATCTGCACGCAATACCCCATAATGATGAAGCGAAAACCAGGTTTTTAGAAATGTTTTCAAATGTATTAAAAATATAAAACAGATACCTTATTTACATAAGTATTCACATCCTTTGCTATGAGACTCAACATTGAGCTCAGGTGCATCCTGTTTCCATTCATCATCCTTGAGATGTTTCTACAACTTGGAGCCCACCTTGGGTATGTTCAATTGACTGGACATGATTTGGAAAGGCAGACACCTGTGTACAGTTGAAGTCGGAAGTTTACATACACCTTAGTCAAATACATTTAAACTCAGTTTTCACAATTTCTGAAATTTAATCAGAGTAAAAATTCCCTGTTTTAGGTCAGATAGGATCACCACTTTATTTTAAGAATGTGAAATGTGAGAATAATAGTAGAGAGAATGATTTTATTTAGTTTACATACACTCAATTACTATTTGGTAGCATTGCCTTTAAATTGTTTAACTTGGGTCAAACGTTTCGGGTAGCCTTCCACAAGCTTCCCACAATAAATTGGGTGAATTTGGCCCATTCCTCCTGACAGAGCTGGTGTAACTGAGTCAGGTTTTGTAGGCCTCCTTGCTCGCAAACGATTTTTCAGTTCTGCCCACAAATGTTCTACAGGATTGAGGTCAGGGCTTTGTGACGGCCACTCCAATACCTTGACTTTGATGTCCTTAACTTCTTATGGATCATTGGGACGCTAGCCAACATCCGGTGAAATTGCAGAGCGCGGAATTCAAATTACAAAAATCGTAATGGTAAACATTCATCAAAATACATCATTTAAAGTTTAACTTCTTGTTAATCCAGCCGCTTTGTCAGATTTCAAAAAGGCTTTACAGCGAAAGCACACCATGCAATTATCTGAGGACAGCGCCCTGCACACAAAAACAGTACATTCATTTTCCAACCGAGCAGAGGCGTCACGAATGTCAGAAATAGCGCTAAAATAAATCACTTACCTTTTGTAGATCTTCATCTGGTTGAAATCACAAGCGTCCCAGCTACATAACAATTGGTCCTTTGTTCGATAAAGTCCTTACTTATATCCCAAAAAAGTTTGTTTCATTGGCGCGCTAGACTCAGTAATCCACCGGTTCATGCATACAAATGAATCCCATAAGTTACCAATAAACTTCTTCCAAACATATCAAACAACGTTCCTAATCAATCCTCAGGTACCCTAATATGTAAATAAATGATCAAATTTAAGACGGAGAATACCGGAGAGAAATAACGAAGTACGCACCCTCACCAGAACGCACAACAAACACCATAGCGAAAATGGGAGCCACTTACTAAAACTACAAATTCTGGCTAATAAAATAAAACAACTAGCCTGAAACTCTTTCTAAAGACTGTTGACATCTAGTGGAAGCCCTAGGAACTGCAATCTGGAAGGTTTTCTTTTCACATTTCTGGAGAGACCTGAAAATAGCTGTGCTGCGACGCTCCCCATCCAACCTGACATATTTTGAGAGGATCTGCAGAGAGGAATGGGAGAAACTCCCCAAATACAGGTGTGCCAAGCTTGTATCATCATACCCAAGAAGACTTGAGGCTGTAATCGCTGCCGAAGGTGCTTCAACACAGTACTGAGTAAAGGGTCTGAATACTTATGTAAATGTTATATTTCAGTTAATAGTGACACTATAATCTTAAATCACCTGGGTTATATGAGAAACAAAGACACAGGAAGACCATGTTTCCTGTGTTATATATCAACCAACTGTCTGTCTGTCTGTCCTCTTCTCCCCCATCACAGTGAGGCAGCGAAGAACGCTAAGTTGTTACGGGAGTTCCAGCTGATTCCCAAGCTGCTGTTAACCCTGAGAGACACGTCTCTGTCTCAGCCCACCATCTCTGCTATCAGCAACGTTTTGAGTCTGCTACTGCAAGGGTTCCCCAACCCATATGACCTGCTACGGTAATAACACACTCTACACTTTCCCCAACCCATACGACCTGCTACGGTAATAACACACTCTACACTTTCCCCAACCCATATGACCTGCTACGGTAATAACACACTCTACACTTTCCCCAACCCATACGACCTGCTACGGTAATAACACACTCTACACTTTCCCCAACCCATACGACCTGCTACGGTAATAACACACTCTACACTTTCCCCAACCCATATGACCTGCTACGGTAATAACACACTCTACACTTTCCCCAACCCATATGACCTGCTACGGTAATAACACACTCTACACTTTCCCCAACCCATACGACCTGCTACGGTAATAACACACTCTACACTTTCCCCAACCCATACGACCTGCTACGGTAATAACACACTCTACACTTTCCCCAACCCATATGACCTGCTACGGTAATAACACACTCTACACTTTCCCCAACCCATATGACCTGCTACGGTAATAACACACTCTACACTTTCCCCAACCCATATGACCTGCTACGATAATAACACACTACACTTTCCCCAACTCATATGACCTGCTACGGTAATAACACACTACACTTTCCCCAACCCATATGACCTGCTACGGTAATAACACACTACACTTTCCCCAACCCATACGACCTGCTACGGTAATAACACACTCTACACTTTCCCCAACCCATATGACCTGCTACGGTAAACCTAGACGTCAGAGAGGTGGACCAGTAGTCAGAAGGTTGCTGGTTCAAGTCCCGTGCCAGGCAATGAATGTGTGAATTAAACTTGCTACTGGTGGGCTGCTGGTCTCCCCAGTCCTTGCAACTGCCTACAAATCCCTTCATGAGAACATACTATATATACCCATGTAGCTCATGTGTCTGTCTGTGTGATAGGTTTGGCCAGTTCATCTCATCCACCCTGCCAACCTTTGCTGTGTGTGAGAAGTTTGTAGTGATGGAGGTCAACAACGAGGAGAAGATAGATAGAGGTAACACACACACACACACACTAGTTTAGAGATTTTTGTCACTAACTACCATGTATATTATTGTCACTAACTAGCATAGAGATTATTGTCACTAACTACCATGGATATTATTGTCACTAACTAGCATAGAGATTATTGTCACTAACTAGCATAGAGATTATTGTCGCTAACTAGTATAGAGATTATTGTCACTAACTAGTATAGAGATTATTGTCACTATCTAGTATAGAGATTATTGTCACTAACTAGTATAGAGATTATTGTCACTAACTAGCATAGAGATTATTGTCACTAACTAGCATAGATATTGTCACCAACAAGCATAGAGATGACTAATTTACCTAGTGATTATTCTCACTGATTTACATAGAGATTATTGCCACTAACTAGCATAGAAATGGTCACTAACTAGTATAGAGATGATTGTCACTAACTAGTATAGAGATGATTGTCACTAACTAGTATAGAGATGATTGTCACTAACTAGTATAGAGATGATTGTCACTAACTAGTATAGAGATGATTGTCACTAACTAGTATAGAGATTATTGTCACTATTTCACATAGAGATTGTCACTAATTTACATAGAGATTGTCAGTAATTCAATATAGAGATTGTCAGTAACTAGTATAGAGATTACTGTCACTAATTTGCATAGAGATTATTGTCTTTAACTACTATAGAGATTATAGTCACTCATTTTCAGTGTCACTAACTAGTATAGAAATTGTCACTAATTTACATAGATATTGTCTCTAACTAGCATAGAGATTGTCACTAATTTACATAGAGATTATTGTCTTTAACTACTGTAGAGATTATAGTCACTAATTTGCAGAGATTATTGTCACTAACTAGTATAGAGAGTATTGTCTCTAATTTACAGAGATTATTGTCACTAACTAGCATAGAGATGGTTGTCACTAATTTCCGTATAGATTATTGTCACTAACTAGAATAGAGCTTGTCACTAACTAGCATAGAGATGGTTGTCACTGATTTACATAGAAATTGTCACTAACTAGCATAGATATTGTTGTCACTAACTAGCATAGATATTGTTGTCACTAACTAGCATAGATATTATTGTCACTAACTAGTATATATATTATTGTCACTAACTAGCAGAGATTATTGTCACTAATTTACATATAGTTTATTGTCACTAACTAGCATATATATTATTGTCACTAACTAATATAGATATGCTTGTAACTCATTTACATATAGTTTATTGTCACTAACTAGCGTAGAGATTATTGTCACTAACTAGCATAGAGATTATTGTCACCAACTAGCATAGATAATGTCACCAACTAGCATAGAGATTATTGTCACCAACTAGCATAGATAATGTCACCAACTAGCATAGATATTATTGTCACCAACTAGCATAGATATTGTCACCAACTAGCATAGAGATGACTAATTTACCTAGCGATTATTGTCACTGATTTACATTGAGATTATTGTCACTAACTAGCATAGAGATTATTGTCACTAACTAGCATAGAGATTGTCACTAACTAGCATAGAGATTATTGTCGCTAACTAGCATAGAGATTATTGTCACTAACTAGCATAGAGATTATTGTCGCTAACTAGCATAGAGATTATTGTCACTAACTAGCATAGAGATTATTGTCACTAACTAGCATAGAGATTATTGTCACTAACTAGCATAGAGATTATTGTCACTAACTAGCATAGAGATTATTGTCACTAACTAGCATAGAGATTATTGTCACTAACTAGCATAGAGATTATTGTCACTAACTAGCATAGAGATTATTGTCACTAACTAGCATAGAGATTATTGTCACTAACTAGCATAGAGATTATTGTCACTAACTAGCATAGAGATTATTGTCACTAACTAGCATAGAGATTATTGTCACTAACTAGCATAGAGATTATTGTCACTAACTAGCATAGAGATTATTGTCACTAACTAGCATAGAGATTATTGTCACTAACTAGCATAGAGATTATTGTCACTAACTAGTATAGAGATTATTGTCACTAACTACCATAGAGATTATTGTCACTAACTAGCATAGAGATTATTGTCACTAACTAGCATAGAGATTATTGTCACTAACTAGTATAGAGATTATTGTCACTAACTACCATAGAGATTATTGTCACTAACTAGCATAGAGATTATTGTCACTAACTAGCATAGAGATTATTGTCACTAACTAGCATAGAGATTATTGTCACTAACTAGCATAGAGATTATTGTCACTAACTAGCATAGAGATTATTGTCACTAACTAGCATAGAGATTATTGTCACTAACTAGCATAGAGATTATTGTCACTAACTAGCATAGAGATTATTGTCACTAACTAGCATAGAGATTATTGTCACTAACTAGCATAGAGATTATTGTCACCAACTAGCATAGAGATTATTGTCACCAACTAGCATAGAGATTATTGTCACTAACTAGCATAGAGATTATTGTCACTAACTAGCATAGAGATTATTGTCACTAACTAGCATAGAGATTATTGTCACTAACTAGCATAGAGATTATTGTCACTAACTAGCATAGAGATTATTGTCACTAACTAGCATAGAGATTATTGTCACTAACTAGCATGGATATTATTGTCACTAACTAGCATAGAGATTATTGTCACTAACTAGCATAGAGATTATTGTCACTAACTAGCATAGAGATTATTGTCACTAACTAGCATAGAGATTATTGTCACTAACTACCATGGATATTATTGTCACTAACTAGCATAGAGATTATTGTCACTAACTAGCATAGAGATTATTGTCACTAACTAGCATAGAGATTATTGTCACTAACTAGCATAGAGATTATTGTCACTAACTACCATAGAGATTATTGTCACTAACTAGCATAGAGATTATTGTCACTAACTAGCATAGAGATTATTGTCACTAACTAGCATAGAGATTATTGTCACTAACTAGCATAGAGATTATTGTCACTAACTAGCATAGAGATTATTGTCACTAACTAGCATAGAGATTATTGTCACTAACTAGCATAGAGATTATTGTCACTAACTAGCATAGAGATTATTGTCACTAACTAGCATAGAGATTATTGTCACTAACTAGCATAGAGATTATTGTCACTAACTAGCATAGAGATTATTGTCACTAACTAGCATAGAGATTATTGTCACTAACTACCATAGAGATTATTGTCACTAACTAGCATAGAGATTATTGTCACTAACTAGCATAGAGATTATTGTCACTAACTAGCATAGAGATTATTGTCACTAACTACCATAGAGATTATTGTCACTAACTAGCATAGAGATTATTGTCACTAACTAGCATAGAGATTATTGTCACTAACTAGCATAGAGATTATTGTCACTAACTAGCATAGAGATTATTGTCACTAACTAGCATAGAGATTATTGTCACTAACTAGCATAGAGATTATTGTCACTAACTAGCATAGAGATTATTGTCACTAACTAGCATAGAGATTATTGTCACTAACTAGCATAGAGATTATTGTCACTAACTAGCATAGAGATTATTGTCACTAACTAGCATAGAGATTATTGTCACTAACTAGCATAGAGATTATTGTCACTAACTAGCATAGAGATTATTGTCACTAACTAGCATAGAGATTATTGTCACTAACTAGCATAGAGATTATTGTCACTAACTAGCATAGAGATTATTGTCACTAACTAGCATAGAGATTATTGTCACTAACTAGCATAGAGATTATTGTCACTAACTAGCATAGAGATTATTGTCACTAACTAGCATAGAGATTGTCACAAATTTACATACAGATTTTTGTACAATGCCAAAACTATGCTGTTCTTTGCCTTTTTTGTTGATTCTAAATCGCATTAATACATTTTTTTCCCATCACTTAATGTGTGTTTTAAGTGATGAAGACCTTGGGGGTCTCCTCTCAGTATTCAGTACAGTAATAGTAGTGGTAATATTGTCTATTGTGTTCCAGGTAATGATGAAGACCTTGGGGGTCTCCTCTCAGTATTCAGTACAGTAATATTATTGCAGTAATAGTAGTGGTAATATTGTCTGTTGTGTTCCAGGTAATGATGAAGACCTTGGGGGTCTCCTCTCAGTATTCAGTACAGTAATATTATTGCAGTAATAGTAGTGGTAATATTGTCTGTTGTGTTCCAGGTAATGATGAAGACCTTGGGGGTCTCCTCTCAGTATTCAGTACAGTAATATTATTGTAGTGATAGTAGTGGTTATATTGTCTATTGTGTTCCAGGTAATGATGAAGACCTTGGGGGTCTTCTGTCGGCCAACCTGATCCTGTTGAGGAACAGACTGCTAGACATCCTTCTCAAACTGCTCTTCACCACCAAGGAGAAATGCACCGTCAACACACAGTACGTCACAGTGTGTGTGTGTGTGTGTGTGTGTGTGTGTGTGTGTGTGTGTGTGTGTGTGTGTGTGTGTGTGTGTGTGTGTGCGCGTGCGCTGCGTCACAGAGTTTCTAAACCCAGAGGCGCAAGACTCCCAAGACTTCCGGGAACATTTGCGAAAGAGACAAAAACAGACCACACCAGGTTTTGACAAGTCAATGAGAGAAGTGAAGAATTCTCCCATTAGTTAATATTCTCCAAATCGAAAGACGCCACCTAGACTGGAGACGACGTCCTCACTAGTTTTAACATGTTATGACTCCAACCTTGTGAAAGTGACAAACTGACACGTTTTCATTTTTGTAAAAAAAACAACAAAAAACTTGATATCGAAAGGACTGCCTTTTTTATTTTTTTACGTACGTAGTTCGGCGCGAGATGACTGTTAGACCCGATTTACGTGTTTCTACGCATTCATTTAGCTACGCAAACGTCGCCATGACATCACCTACAACTGGGATTTCTATTGGAGAAGCAGTTTCTGCCCCTCTTCATACTGTACAGCCTTTGACTGTGTTGTGTGTAGCCTGACTGCTCTCTGTCCCCCCCTACAGGGCATGTGAGGAGTTGGTGCGTACCCTGGGCTTTGACTGTGTTGTGTGTAGCCTGACTGCTCTCTGTCCCCCCCTACAGGGCATGTGAGGAGTTGGTGCGTACCCTGGGCTTTGACTGTGTTGTGTGTAGCCTGACTGCTCTCTGTCCCCCCCTACAGGGCATGTGAGGAGTTGGTGCGTACCCTGGGCTTTGACTGTGTTGTGTGTAGCCTGACTGCTCTCTGTCCCCCCCTAAAGGGCATGTGAGGAGTTGGTGCGTACCCTGGGCTTTGACTGTGTTGTGTTTAGCCTGACTACTCTCTGTTCCCCCCTACAGGGCATGTGAGGAGTTGGTGCGTACCCTGGGCTTCGACTGTGTTGTGTGTAGCCTGACTGCTCTCTGTCCCCCCCTACAGGGCATGTGAGGAGTTGGTGCGTACCCTGGGCTTCGACTGGTTGTTGATGTTCACGGAGGAGCACCTCCACTCCAGCAGTGTGACAGCAGCTCTGTGGATCCTGGTGGTTCTCCTCAGTAACCAGCCCATACTGACCAGGTCTTTGATCCTTTAATAAAAAATGCATATATACACTACCAGTCAAAAGTTGGACACATCTACTAATTCAAAGGGGTTTTCTTTATTTTTACTATTTTATACATTGTAGAATAATAGTGAAAACGAATAATAACACACATATGGAGTCATGTAGTAACCAAAAAAGTGTTAACCAAATGAAAATAGATTTTAGATTCTTCAAATTAGCCACCATTTGCCTTGATGACAGCTTTGCACACTCTTGGCATTCTCTCAACCAGCTTCATGAGGTAGTCACCTGAAATGCATTTCAATTAACAGGTGTGACTTGTTAAAAGTTAATATGTGGAATTTCTTCCTTCTTAATGTGCTTGAGCCAATCAGTTGTGTTGTGACAAGGTTGGGGTGGTATATAGAAGATAAACCTATTTGGTAAAAGACCAAGTCTATATTATGTTAAGAACAGCTAAAATAAGCAAAGAGAAACAACAGTCCATCGTTACTTTAAGACATGAAGGTCAGTCAATACAGAAAATATTTTTCTGAACTTTTAAAAGTTTTAACAGTTTGAAAGTGTAGTCACAAAAACCATCAAGCGCTATGATGAAACTGGCTCTCATGAGGACCGTCACAGGAAAGGAAGACCTAGAGTTCCCTCTGCTGCAGAGGATAAGTTCATTAGAGTTAACAGCCACAGAAATTGCAGCACAAATAAATGCTTCACACAGTTCAAGTAACAGACACATCTCAACATCAACTGTTCAGAGGAGACTGAGTGAATAAGGCCTTCATGGTCGAATTGAAACCACAACTAAAGGACACCAATAATAATAAGAGACTTGCTTGGGCCAAGAAACACGAGCGATGGACATTAGACCGGTGGAAATCTGTCCTTTGGTCTGATTAGTCCAAATGTGAGATTTTTGGTTCCAATTTTTGGTCTTTGTGAGACGCAGAGTAGGTGATCTCCGCATCTGTGGTTCCCACAGTGAAGCATGGAGGAGGAGGTGTTGGGGTGCTTTGCTGGTGGCACTCTCAGAGATTTATTTAGAGTTCAAGGCACACTTAACCAGCATGGCTACCACAGCATTCTGCAGCGATACGCCATCCCATCCCTTAGTGGGACTATCCTTTGTTTCTCAACAGGAAAATGTCCCAACACACTGATAAAAAGAGTGTGCAACGTTGTCATCAAGGCAAAGGGTGGCTACTTTGAAGAATCTGAAATATATTTTAATTTGTTTAACACTTTTGGTTACGACATGATTCCATATGTGTTATTTCATAGTTTCAAATAAAATCAAAGAAATCTAATTTTATTTGTCACATGCGCCGAATACAATAGGTAGGATAGTCCGACCAAGGGATGGGATGGCGTATACCAGGCGACCTTACAGTGAAATGCTTACTTAGAAGCACTTAACCAACAATGCAGATTTAAGAAAACACCAAAATATATCGAAATATAACAAATAATTTAGAAGCAACAATAAAATAACAGCAGGGAGGCTATATACAGGGTGTTACGGTACAGAATCAATGTGAGGAGGCTTAATACAGGGTGTTACGGTACAGAATCAATGTGGAGGCTATATACAGGGTGTTACGGTACATAATCAATGTGAGGAGGCTTAATACAGGGTGTTACGGTACAGAATCAATGTGAGGAGGCTATATACAGGGTGTTACGGTACAGAATCAATGTGAGGAGGCTATATACAGGGTGTTACGGTACATAATCAATGTGAGGAGGCTTAATACAGGGTGTTACGGTACAGAATCAATGTGGAGGCTATATACAGGGTGTTACGGTACAGAATCAATGTGTGGAGGCTATATACAGGGTGTTACGGTACAGAATCAATGTGAGGAGGCTATATACAGGGGGTACCAGTACAGAGTCAATGTGCTGGGGCACCGGTTAGTCAAGGTAATTGAGGTAATATGTACATGTAGGTAGAGGTAAAGTGACTATGCATAGATAATAAACAGAGAGTAGCAGCAGTGTAAAAATGGGGGTGGGGTGTGTATAATGCAAATAGTCTGGGAAGCCATTTGATTAGATGTTCAGGAGTCTTATATCTTGGGGGTAGAAGCTATTCAGAAGCCTTTTTGACCTAGACTTGACACTCTGGTACCGGTTGCCGTGTGTTAACAGAGGGAACAGTGTATGACTAGGCTGGCTGGAGTCCTTGGCAATTTTTTGGGCCTTCTTCTGACACCGCCTGGTATAGAGGTCCTGGATGGCAGGAAGCTTGGCCCCAGTGATGTACTGGGCCGTACTCACTACCCTCTGTAGTTCCTTGCGTTCGGAGGCCGAGCAGTTGCCATACCAGGCAGTGATGCAACCAGCTCTCGATGGTGCAGCTGTAGAACCTTTTGAGGATCTGAGGACCCATGCCAAATATTTTCCGTCTCCTGAATAGGTGTGGTCGTGCCCTCTTCATGACTGCCGTGGTGTGTTTGGACCATGCTAATTTGTTGGTGATGTGAACACCAAGGAACTTGAAGCTCTCAACCTGCTCCACTACAGCCCCGTCGATGAGAATGGGGGGCGTGCTCGGTCCTCCTTTTTCTGTATTCCACAATCATCTTGTTTATCTTGATCACGTTGAGGGAGAGGTTGTTGTCCTGGCACCACACTGCCAGGTCTCTGGCCTCCTCCTTATAGGCTGTCTCATCATCATCGGTGATCAGGCCTACCACTGTTGTGTCGTCGGCAAACTTAATGATGGTGTTGGAGTCGTGCCTGGCCACGCAGTCATGAGTGAACAGGGAGTACAGGAGGGGACTGAGCACGCACCCCTGAGGGGCCCCCGTGTTGAGGATCAGTGTGGCAAATGGGTTGTTACCTACACTTACCACCTGGGGCGGCCCGTCAGGAAGTCCAGGATCCAGTTGCAGAGGGAGGTGTTTAGTCCTTAGCTTAGTGATAATGTCTTCACTATTATTCTACAATGTAGAAAATAGTTTAAAAATAAAGACAAACCCTTGAATGAGGAGGTGTGTCCAAACTTTTGACTCGTACTGTATTTAGATTGAATATTAACAACGATTGTCACGTACATGATCTGTCAAAAACATTACATTTCACATTTGTCAGGAATTCCCCTGATCATCCATACCATGATGTTACATTTATTTGACCTGCCCAGGTTCAAAGAGGGACTGACCGGAGGCGAATGGCTGGACCACACTGACTCTGTCCTCACCAACAAGATCGGCACCGTGATGGGTGAGTAGAGTGACGTGTGTGTGTGTGTGTGTGTATGTTGGATTTTGTGTAGGTGAGTCAATGTGCAGATACAAGTTTTAAAAACCCAACATAATAGAACTGTTTACTGTGCAGGATATAGAATGTACAATAATATTATATAGATATAGAATGTACCCTAATATAATATAGATATAGAATGTACCATAAAATAATTTAGATATAGAATGTACCATAATATAGATATAGATATAGAATGTACCATAATATAGATATAGATATAGAATGTACCATATTATAGATATAGAATGTACCATAATATAATATAGATATAGAATGTACCATAATATTATATAGAATGTACCATAATATTATATAGAATGTACCCTAAAATAATATAGATATAGAATGTACCATAATATAATATAGATATAGAATGTACCATAATATTATATAGAATGTACCATAATATTATATAGAATGTACCCTAAAATAATATAGATATAGAATGTACCATATTATAGATATAGAATGTACCATAATATAATATAGATATAGAATGTACCATAATATTATATAGAATGTACCATAATATTATATAGAATGTACCCTAAAATAATATAGATATAGAATGTACCATAATATAATATAGATATAGAATGTACCATAATATAGATATAGAATGTACCATAATATCATATAGATATAGAATGTACCATAATATCATATAGATATAGAATGTACCATAATATCATATAGATATAGAATGTACCATAATATTATATAGCTGTTTACTGTGCAGTATATAGAATGTACTATAATATACATATATAATGTAGCATAGAACTGTTTACTGTGCAGGATATAGAATGTAACATAATAGAATAGAACTGTTTACTGTGCAGGATATAGAATGTAACATAATAGAATAGAACTGTTTACTGTGCAGTATATAGAATGTGACATAATAGAATAGAACTGTTTACTGTGCAGGATATAGAATGTGCCATAATAGAATATAACTATTTACAGGATATAGAATGTGACATGCTGCCCCCCTCAGCCCCTTGCCCATCCGTCATTACCTTTCGATGAGGATGGCTTTTGATGCTTCTTTGTTTGCTTATAATGTCTATCTTGAAACAGGTCTCTCTTCCAAAAGAGATTTTATCTCAATGAAACTAACCTGTGTAACTAAAGGTAAAACTCTGAATAGAATAGAATACTTTAATATCCCATAGTGCACTTCAATATTCCGTCTGCTCTGCAACAAAGTACAGGCATACCCACATGTGCTTCGACCCAGCTTGCATAGAAAGGGAAAAGTACAGGCATACCCACATGTGCTTCGACCCAGCTTGCATAGAAAGGGAAAAGTACAGGCATACCCACATGTGCTTCGACCCAGCTTGCATAGAAAGGGAAAAGTACAGGCATACCCACATGTGCTTCGACCCAGCTAGCATAGAAAGGGAAAAGTACAGGCATACCCACATGTGCTTCGACCCAGCTTGCATAGAAAGGGAAAAGTACAGGCATACCCACATGTGCTTCGACCCAGCTAGCATAGAAAGGGAAAAGTACAGGCATAGTTAGCACACATCAATGACGGTTTCCTAACTGTTAGTTGTAGTCTATTGTAAGAATAGGGATGTGAGTCTTCCTGCTTTTCTGACATTTATCCTCTATTCAAATAACTGGCCTATCCCCATATCTAAAATCCAAATGTATTACATTTTTCCCCTGAAGTTTTCCTGATCACAACGCTGATTCGCAGTTTCCCCAACCTCTCCTTCCTCTCCTCTCTCCTCCTCAGGCTTCAACGTGGGCCGCAGCGCCGGCGGTCGCTCCACGCTACGGGAGATCAACCGAGACGCCTGCCATTTCCCAGGGTTCCCTGTTCTGCAGACGCTGCTGCCGAAACACACCAACGTCCCCGAGCTCTACTTCCTGCTGATGGCCCTGTTCCTGCAACAACCCGTCACAGAGCTGCCGGACAGCCTCCAGGTACATGTTAGTACACAACTTTTTATCATTACTTCTTACTAAAAACCTCTTTTCCATACTCTACTAGCTAGTGTTTGCTCTAGTTAAAACCTCTTTTCCATACTGTACTAGCTAGTGTTTCCCATAGATTTGTGTCAAGGTTACTGTGTCCATGTTAGTAAACAAACCTTTTTCGTTCTTATCTATCATTTTATCGTAAAACCTAATTTATGTCGTACTATCTAGCCAGTGTTTCCCCTAGTTAGTTTGTTTCCAGGTGGGGCACCTCAGGCAGCTCTGCCCAAAATTAACAATCTATGATCTCATTCGTTACTTAGAACAATTATAACAATACCTTTGACAGTAATTTAGCCGTATAGTATTAGTCTAATATTGTTTTGTAATATATATAGGATTAGTAGTATAACATTATAATATATATAGTACAATATAATATTAGTCCCTCTTTGTGGCACCTGACCACACGACTGAACAGTAGTCCAGGTGTGACAAAACTAGGGCCTGTAGGACCTGCCTTGGTGATAGTGTTGTTAAGAAGGTAGAAACTAGGGCCTGTAGGACCTGCCATGTTGATAGTGTTGTTAAGAAGGTAGAAACTAGGGCCTGTAGGACCTGCCTTGTTGATAGTGTTGTTAAGAAGGTAGAAACTAGGGCCTGTAGGACCTGCCATGTTGATAGTGTTGTTAAGAAGGTAGAAACTAGGGCCTGTAGGACCTGCCTTGTTGGTAGTGTTGTTAAGAAGGTAGAAACTAGGGACTGTAGGACCTGCCTTGTTGATAGTGTTGTTAAGAAGGTAGAAACTAGGGCCTGTAGGACCTGCCTTGTTGATAGTGTTGTTAAGAAGGTAGAAACTAGGGCCTGTAGGACCTGCCATGTTGATAGTGTTGTTAAGAAGGTAGAAACTAGGGCCTGTAGGACCTGCCTTGTTGACAGTGCTGTTAAGAAGGTAGAGCATCGCTTTATTATAGACAGACTTCTCCCCATCTTAGCTACTGTTGTATCAATATGTTTTGACCATGACAGTTTACAAGTTTAGTCACCTCAACCTGCTCAATTTTCACATTATTTATTAAAAGATTTAGTTTAGGGTTTAGTGAATGATTTGTCCCAAATACCATGCTTTTAGTTTTTTAAATATTTAGGACTAACTTATTCCTTGCCACCCATTCTGAAACTAACTGCGGATATTTAAGTGTTGCAGTCATTTCAGTCGCTGTAGTGGCTGACGTGTATAGTGTTGAGTCATCCACCTACATGGACACACTGGCTTTACTCAAAGCCAGTGGCATGTCATTAGTAAGGGTTTAAAAAAAGTGAGGGGCCTAGACAGCTGCCCTGGGGAATTCCTGATTCTACCTGGATTATGTTGGAGGGGCTTCCATTAAAGAACCATAGACAGAACATCCACAATATAGCAGGGGGTGTAAAAGCATCACACATATGTTTTTCCAGCAGCAGACTATGATCGATAATGTCAAAAGCCACATTGAAGTCTAGCAAAACATCCCCCAGAATATTTTTATCATTAGCTTCTCTCAGCCAGTCATCAGTAATTTGTGTAAGTGCTGTGCTTGTTGAATGTCCAATTTGTTTACTTTAAAATAGCATTTTATCTTGTCAAATAAATGTAGACCCTAATGTATGAATTTCACAAGATCCAGAGCATCCCATGTCGTGTGTAGCTTATGCCTGCCCATAACATAACCCCACCGCCACCATGGTGCACATTGTTCACAACATTGATATCAGCAAACCGCGCACCCACACAACGCCATACAACGCTGTCTGCCATCTGCCCGGATCACACTTCTCCAGCATGCCAGGGGCCATCAAAGGTGAGCATTAGCACGCAGATGAGCTTCCCTGGGAAGGTTTTGTGACAGTTTTTGCCGAAATTCTTCAGTTGTGCAAACCCACAGTTTCATCAGCTGTCTGGGTGGTTTGTCTCAGACCCTGCCGCAGGTGATTAAGCCGGATGTGGAGGTCCTGGGCTTGTGTGGTTACACATGGTATGCGGTTGTGAGGCAGATTGGATGTACTGTCAAATTGTCTAAAATGATGTTGGAGGCGGCTTATGGTAGAGAAATTAACGTAAAATTCTCTGGCAACAGCTCTGGTAGATATTTCTGCAGCCAGCATGCCAATTGCGCGTTATCTATGGCGTTGTGTTGATGGAGGACTGTGGTAACACTGATGATGAACCTGGAGGACTGTGGTAACACTGATGATGAACCTGGAGGACTGTGGGACATGGTCAAAGGCTTTATTAGGTCATACTCTACCTCGTTGTCATCCAATTTAAATCAATCAACCAACACAACATTACAGAATTAGAAGACCAATCATGACACCTTGAAACGTCTCTCCACAAGCTATCCTTGATCGGCAGATTATCAGAAAATAAATTCATTTATCATGTAGACGCCGGGCAGAAACTCTCATTCACATAGCATGTTTCTTTTTCAAATGTTCATAGGGCTCATCCAAGCCAATCTATTATCAGCTCAATAAATTATCTATTAGGCGACAAAAAAACATTTAAAATATAACTTCCATTAAATCAATGGATGGAACCATACAGTGACCCGTCGTTATTAATCAATTCAAAACTCTGGGATTTCTATGGTAATTTTGTCTAGATCTGAGATCTCTGCCGACCTGCAACACTTGAGGCCCCCTGTCGCTCTGATGGAACTAAAATAAACCATACAAACCATGATCAGCGGGAAATCCCTGGGGTTTGTTGGAAACCTCCAGAGTTCTTTCTATCCTTATGGACAATTTTTTTTTTTACATCAACTGATTCTAGACATGATTCAATAGAGACGTGAACACTGATATAATTTCTTTAATATTGAAAAAAAAAAGGATAAGGACCAGAATGTGGGAATTATCGCTCCCCCCCCCAAAGATTCTCCCCCCGTCTTCTTCAACATTCTGTTACTTATTAGTCACACAAGACACAGACTTTTTTTTAAATCAAAACCAGACTTGCAACGCAGTCTGCTCCATATTACCGATGGGTCCATGAATACTGACTCACCGTCGGCCATATTGCCATCGGACATACAAAAAGCCATTGATCACTTAGAGCAGCAATATTTATGTTCTACGCTGTATGGACATTGAGGAACAATTCATATCCCTGGTTTAAGTCCTTTTTGCCATTCCTTTTGCCATAGTACAACCTGGCAAAATATGCTCATGCCAATTTACCATAGGCAGTCTAATGCTTGTTGTTCTCCCTGGATCCTCCGTCGCAGGCTGTCTGCCCAATCACAACATCATGAGCTTGTTGTTCTCCCTGGAACCTCCTGCGCAGGCTGTCTGCCCAATCACAACATCATGAGCTTGTTGTTCTCCCTGGACCCTCCGGCGCAGGCTGTCTGCCCAATCACAACATCATGAGCTTGTTGTTCTCCCTGGACCCTCCGGCGTAGGC
Organism: Oncorhynchus mykiss; assembly: GCF_057628025.1. NCBI lineage: Eukaryota > Metazoa > Chordata > Actinopteri > Salmoniformes > Salmonidae > Oncorhynchus > Oncorhynchus mykiss. The sequence goes on along the minus strand of NC_143032.1, from coordinate 82,819,069 downwards.
TGTCTGCCCAATCACAACATCATGAGCTTGTTGTTCTCCCTGGACCCTCCGGCGTAGGCTGTCTGCCCAATCACAACATCATGAGCTTGTTGTTCTCCCTGGACCCTCCGGCGTAGGCTGTCTGCCCAATCACAACATCATGAGCTTGTTGTTCTCCCTGGATCCTCCTGCGCAGGCTGTCTGCCCAATCACAACATCATGAGCTTGTTGTTCTCCCTGGACCCTCCGGCGCAGGCTGTCTGCCCAATCACAACATCATGAGCTTGTTGTTCTCCCTGGACCCTCCTGCGCAGGCTGTCTGCCAGCCAATCACAACATCATGAGCTTGTTGTTCTCCCTGGAACCTCCTGCGCAGGCTGTCTGCCAGCCAATCACAACGTCATGAACTTGCCTAGGTGATATTAAATAAATAAATGAGCCCATTTTACTGTACTTGGCACAGACCACCACATATCTCTGTATGCAGACTGATGTACTGCTCTACGTGGGCACCTGAGTCGTTACACAGCTGTAGTTCTAAAGACCACCACATATCTCTGTATGCAGACTGATGTACTGCTCTACGTGGGCACCTGAGTCGTTACCAGTCTTTTTTTTTTTTTAGAACTACAGCTGTGTATCCGGATATAAAATCAACACAGGACAAAATCTGCTCTATTGTCCCTGAACGAGAGCCGCCCCCTCAACATCCCTAGAGTACACAATTTCTGCTGCCTGGGAATACAAATCTATCCTGTTGCAATCTATAGTCAAAAAACAAGTTCAAACCCATCTTAAGAAGCATAGACTGTGATGTGGAAAGATGGGGAGCAAGTACCTCAACTTTTTTCCAGTCTCAATAACTAAAATGAATATGTTGCCACGGTATCAACTTTTATATATATATATTATATTATATTATATTTTCTATATATTTTATAGTTCAATGATGCCTCTTTCACCACCAGGCCACGTTCTTTACTTGCTAAATAGGAAACGCCCTTGTATTACATTATCTACACTTCAAATCTATTTTGGGGTTTTCCTCTTGGTTAAATACTGAAACAGCTGTGTCCTGGAGGAAAAGCGAGATCCCCTCACAAACTCCAAAACATAATTTTTGGCGCCCCCTGGAGCAGAAACGAGTTCCCCCTCACAGACTCCAAGACATAATTGGTATCACACTCAAACACTGCAAACTGTAATTCGGCCCTATCACCTCACAATTTATCTCAGTCTGATGCCTGGTTGGTAAACAAACCAATCTCACCATCCTCACCTTCCTTTAGTTCACAACCACGCTGTCCACCTAGGTGTCCACCTTATTATCAACTAGTATGGGTTACTAAATTACTGGGATTATACTTTTGGCTGCTGGACAATAAGATCATATTGATTTGAAAACCAATGGTGTATTAAGTGTGTAAATTAATTCCCTCAACATTTCTATGGTCGTATTTTGTCAAGGGTTGGCTAGGCTAGGGTTGGCTAAGCTAGGGTTGGCTAGGGTTGGCTAGGCTAAGCTACGGTAGGCAAGGCTAGGGTTGGCTAGGCTAGGGTTGGCTAGGCTAGTGTTGGCTAGGCTAGGGTTGGCTAGGCTAGGCTTGGTTAGGCTAGGGTTGGCTGAGCTAGGGTTGGCTAGGCTACTTTGAAACAAGTTAAGAAATGCTTCATAAAAATGTATAAAACGTCCAGGTTTTAATCAGTTATGTTTATAGTTAAATAATTTCAAAATGCTCAACACCTCTTCTCAGATTCAAGGTGGGTAGGGTGAACAACAGGCACTGTCCGGTCATGTGATCATTTGGACATGAGGCTTTAGCCAATCACATACACTTTTGACATTTAGGCTTTTTAAAATGTATGTACATGAAAAATAGATGAGAATATTATTCAAATTGGGTCTTTCTGATCCAATTCTGATTGGAGTAATTGTTTGATATTGTGATATGTGTGATTTAAAAAAAAAAACAACTTTAATTTAAATTCTTCTTGTCTCGGACAAGAGGACATCGTTAATGTGTAACCCTGCTGAGTGTTACCCCAGCCTCTGTGTTCTGTGTTTTGTGTTAGTTTGACCTGGACTCTATCTGGACCTTTATCTTTGGGGTCCCTGCTTCCAGCGCCACCATAGTGGGATCCATCCACAGTGTCTGCACCGAGGCTGGCTTCCTGTTACTGGGGATGCTGAGGAGCATGCTCAACCTGGTGAGAGGAGGAAGAGGAGAGAGAGAGCGTGGGAAGGATAGAGGAGATGAGGAGTGGAGGGAGGAGAGAGAAAGGAGGACAACCCAATCCTTTTTCCATGTAGACGAGCTACTAGATTCACTTCTACAACCAGATGACGTTCTGTCTATGGGATAGTTCTGTCTATGGACAGAGAAAGATACGGGATAGTTCTGTCTATGGGGATAGAGAAAGATATGGGATAATTCTGTCTATGGATAGAGAAAGATATGGAATAGTTCTGTCTATGGACAGAGAAAGATATGGGATAGTTCTGTCTATGGACAGAGCAAGATATGGGATAGTTCTGTCAATGGATAGAGAAAGATATGGGATAGTTCTGTCTATGGACAGAGAAAGATACGGGATAGTTCTGTCTATGGGGATAGAGAAAGATATGGGATAGTTCTGTCTTTGGATAGAGAAAGATACGGGATAGTTCTGTCTATGGACAGAGAAAGATATGGGATAGTTCTGTCTATGGACAGAGAAAGATATGGGATAGTTCTGTCTATGGACAGAGCAAGATATGGGATAGTTCTGTCTATGGGATAGTTCTGTCTATGGGATAGTTCTGTCTATGGCTAGAGAAAGATATGGGATAGTTCTGTCTATGGGATAGTTCTGTCTATGGGATAGTTCTGTCTATGGGATAGTTCTGTCTATGGATAGAGAAAGATACGGGATAGTTCTGTCTATGGACAGAAAGATACGGATAGTTCTGTCTATGGACAGAGAAAGATATGGGATAGTTCTGTCTATGGACAGAGAAAGATACAGGATAGTTCTGTCTATGGACAGAGAAAGATACGAGATAGTTCACCCTAAATAACATGTTGGTTTCCTTATCCTGTTAGCAGTCTTAAGGAGAGGCAGCAATCCATCCATGGTTGAGTTTACCTAGCTTGCTGACACCAAATGTCATATAACTGCTGGATCTTCTTCTACCACCAAATGTTAGCTTCATAGAGCTCCTCGATCTTCTTCTACCATCAAATGACGTTGTGCTTTTCTTCGTCCTCTTAGCCGTGGCAGTCTGAGGAAGAGGGTTCGTGGCTGAGGGAGTACCCGGTGACTCTGATGCAGTTCTTCAGGTACCTGTATCACATATATAATGATAAAATATTTAAAATAATCTACATCATAAATAATAGTCATAATGTATATATATATATATATATATATATATATATATATATATATATATATATATATAATATCACTAATGAGTGATTTATTATTACAGGTACCTGTATCACAACGTCCCAGACCTGGCCCAAATGTGGCACAGCCCAGAGTTCCTGTGTGTCCTGGCTGCCTCAGTCTTCCCCTTCAACATCAGGCCCTACTCTGAGATGGTGAGAGGCTCAACTGTATCCAAATGTATAATTTTTTTTTTTCCCTGTGTGTGTTTTCTACAGTAGCTATGTGTTTGTTCTCTGAGCTCAATCTAATCATCTCCTCTCTCCCTCCCTCCCTCTCCTCTCCTCTCCTCTCCTCTCCTCTCCTCTCCTCTCCTCTCCTCTCCTCTCCTCTCCTCTCCTCTCCTCTCCTCTCCTCTCCTCTCCTCTCCTCTCCTCTCCTCCCTCTCTCCCTCTCCTCTCTCCCTCTCCTCTCTCCCTCCCTCTCTCTCCTCTCTCTCTCCCTCTCCTCTCTCCCTCTCCTCTCTCTCCTCTCCTCTCTCAGGTGAGTGACCTGGATGATGAAGCAGGGTCACCAACGGAAGAATTCAAGGCCTTCACCGCCGACACGGGCATGAACCGTAGCCAATCGGAATACTGCAACGTGGGTTCGAAGACCTACCTGACCAATCATCCGGCCAAGAAGTATGTGTTTGACTTCATGAAGGTGCTGATCATGGACAACCTGTGTCTGACTCCGGCCAACAAACAGACGTCCACCATAGACCTACTGTTAGAGGTGAGACAAATCAATCAAATGTATTTATGAAGCCCTTTTTTACATCAGCTGTTGTCACAAAGTACTATCCTGACAGCAACCGGTGGGATTTAATTGCTATTAGTTGATCATCTAGATTAAGGGTTGCAAAAATCTGGGAACGCTCCCAAAGGAATTTCTGGAAAACGGGGGAATTTTGGTTTAAGTTTCTAGATGTTTGCAACCCTTAATCTAGCTATTGTGTCAGGAAAGTGGCAATCTGCAGTTCAAATCAAATGTATTTCTATAGCCCTTCGTACATCAGCTGATATCTCAATGTGCTGTACAGAAACCCAGCCTAAAACCCCAAACAGCAAGCAATGCAGGTGTAGAAGCACGGTGGCTAGGGAAAAACTCCCTAGAAAGGCCAAAACCTAGGAAGAAACCTAGAGAGGAACCAGGCTATGAGGGGTGGCCAGTCCTCTTCTGGCTGTGCCGGGTGGAGATTATAACAGAACATGGCCAAGATGTTCAAATGTTCATAAATGACCAGCATGGTCCAATAATAATAAGGCAGAACAGTTGAAACTGGAGCAGCAGCACGGCCAGGTGGACTGGGGACAGCAAGGAGTCATCATGTCAGGTAGTCCTGAGGCATGGTCCTAGGGCTCAGGTCCTCCGAGAGAGAGATAGAAAGAGAGAAGGAGAGAATTAGAGAACGCACACTTAGATTCACACGGACACCGAATAGGACAGGAGAAGTACTCCAGATATAACAAATTGACCCTAGCCCCCCGACACATAAACTACTGCAGCATAAATACTGGAGGCTGAGACAGGAGGGATCAGGAGACACTGTGGCCCCATCCGAGGACACCCCCGGACAGGGCCAAACAGGAAGGATATAACCCCACCCACTTTGCCAAAGCACAGCCCCCACACCACTAGAGGGATATCTTCAACCACCAACTTACCATCCTGAGACAAGGAGAACCCAAAATATCAGCTTGTTTTTCTCCAATGTTTAAACATTGTAAATGTAAACAAACACTGTAGATCCCCATAACATGGTTACAACTATCATGTTGATATCATGGATGGTCAGTCCTATATATCCCCATAACATGGTTACAACTATCATGTTGATATCATGGATGGTCAGTCCTGTATATCCTCATAACATGGTTACAACTATCATGTTGATATCATGGATGGTCAGTCCTGTATATCCTCATAACATGGTTACAACTATCATGTTGATATCATGGTGGGCAGTCATATCCTTATAACATGGTTACAACTATCATGTTGATATCATGGATGGTCAGTCATATCCTCATAACATGGTTACAACTATCATGTTGATATCACGGATGGTCAGTCCTGTATATCCTCATAACATGGTTACAACTATCATGTTGATATCATGGATGGTCAGCCCTGTATATCCTCATAACATGGTTACAACTATCATGTTGATATCATGGATGGTCAGTCCTGTATATCCTCATAACATGGTTACAACTATCATGTTGATATCATGGATGGTCAGTCCTGTATATCCTCATAACATGGTTACAACTATCATGTTTATATCATGGTGGGCAGTCCTGTATAGTCTCATAACATGGTTACAACCATCATGTTGATATCATGGATGGTCAGTCATATCCTCATAACATGGTTACAACTATCATGTTGATATCATGGATGGTCAGTCCTGTATATCCTCATAACATGGTTACAACTATCATGTTGATATCATGGATGGTCAGTCATATCCTCATAACATGGTTACAACTATCATGTTGATATCACGGATGGTCAGTCCTGTATATCCTCATAACATGGTTACAACTATCATGTTGATATCATGGATGGTCAGTCCTGTATATCCTCATAACATGGTTACAACTATCATGTTGATATCATGGATGGTCAGTCCTGTATATCCTCATAACATGGTTACAACTATCATGTTGATATCACGGATGGTCAGTCCTGTATATCCTCATAACATGGTTACAACTATCATGTTGATATCATGGTGGACAGTCCTGTATATCCTCATAACATGGTTACAACTATCATGTTGATATCATGGATGGTCAGTCCTGTATATCCTCATAACATGGTTACAACTATCATGTTGATATCATGGATGGTCAGTCCTGTATATCCTCATAACATGGTTACAACTATCATGTTGATATCATGGATGGTCAGTCCTGTATATCCTCATAACATGGTTACAACTATCATGTTGATATCATGGATGGTCAGTCCTGTATATCCTCATAACATGGTTACAACTATCATGTTGATATCATGATGGTCAGTCCTGTATATCCTCATAACATGGTTACAACTATCATGTTGATATCATGGATGGTCAGTCCTGTATATCCCCATAACATGGTTACAACTATCATGTTGATATCATGGATGGTCAGTCCTGTATATCCTCATAACATGGTTACAACTATCATGTTGATATCATGGATGGTCAGTCCTGTATAGTCTCATAACATGGTTACAACTATCATGTTGATATCATGGATGGTCAGTCCTGTAACTCCTCATAACATGGTTACAACTATCATGTTGATATCATGGATGGTCAGTCCTGTATATCCTCATAACATGGTTACAACTATCATGTTGATATCATGGATGGTCAGTCCTGTATATCCTCATAACATGGTTACAACTATCATGTTGATATCATGGATGGTCAGTCCTGTATATCCTCATAACATGGTTACAACTATCATGTTGATATCATGGATGGTCAGTCCTGTATAGCCTCATAACATGGATGGTCAGTCCTGTATAGTCCCATAACATGGTTACAACTATCATGTTGATATCATGGATGGTCAGTCCTGTAACTCCTCATAACATGGTTACAACTATCATGTTGATATAATGGATGGTCAGTCCTGTATATCCTCATAACATGGTTACAACTATCATGTTGATATCATGGTGGGCAGTCCTGACATCATAGTTTTGTCTATTAATCTGAGAATGATTACATTTCTCCAGGCCAATACCTCATCTTTTTAACCAAAACAGGCGAGGAGGGCGTTTTGTTATCGTTTCAACGGTTGATTCGTGCTTTAACGTAGAGTTGTCTCCCCAGGCGTCCCCAGAGCGCTCCACCAGGACTCAGCAGAAAGAGTTCCAGTCCCACATCCTGGACTCTGTCATGGAACACCTGCTGGCTGCTGATGTCCTCCTAGGTACTTACACACACACACACACCACACCACACCACACCACACCACACCACACCACACCACACCACACACCACACCACACCACACACACACACCACACACTGCTCTACGAATCAGAGAAGAACCCTACAGAACACAATACTCAGCCAATCAGAGAAGAACCCTACTAAACACAATAATCAGCCAATCACAGAAGAATCCTACTAAACACAATAATCAGCCAATCAGAGAAGAACCCTACTAAACACAATAATCAGCCAATCAGAAAATAACCCTAAAGAACACAATAATTAGCCAATCAGAGAAGAACCCTACTAAACACAATAATCAGCCAATCAGAGAAGAACCCTACTAAACACAATAATCAGCCAATCAGAAAGTAACCCTACAGAACACAATAATTAGCCAATCAGAGAAGAACCCTACTAAACACAATAATCAGCCAATCACAGAAGAATCCTACTAAACACAATAATCAGCCATTCAGAAAATAACTCTACAGAACACAATAATCAGCCAATCAGAAAATAACCCTACAAAACACAATAATCGGCCAATCAGAGAAGAACCCTACAAAACACAATAATCGGACAATCAGAAAAGAACCCTACAATAATCAGCCAATCAGAGAAGAACCCTACAATAATCAGCAAAGGGCAAAAGGCTGGAGATCTCCAGAGCCGCCTCCTACTCCAACAGGCTGACGAAGACATCCTCAAAGCTTGAATACCCATCTAACTACCTGTAGTCTCCAATCTATAATATACTATTCTAACTACCTCTGGTCTCCATTCTATAATATACTATTCTAACCACCTCTGGTCTCCAGTCTATAATATACTATTCTAACTACCTCTGGTCTCCAGTCTATAATATACCCATCTAACCACCTCTGGTCTCCAGTCTATAATATACTATTCTAACCACCTCTGGTCTCCAGTCTATAATATACCCATCTAACTACCTCTGGTCTCCAGTCTATAATATACTATTCTAACCACCTCTGGTCTCCAGTCTATAATATACCCATCTAACCACCTCTGGTCTCCAGTCTATAATATACTATTCTAACCACCTCTGGTCTCCAGTCTATAATATACTATTCTAACTACCTCTGGTCTCCAGTCTATAATATACCCATCTAACCACCTCTGGTCTCCAGTCTATAATATACTATTCTAACCACCTCTGGTCTCCAGTCTATAATATACCCATCTAACTACCTCTGGTCTCCAGTCTATAATATACTAATCTAACTACCTCTGGTCTCCAGTCTATAATATACTATTCTAACCACCTCTGGTCTCCAGTCTATAATATACTATTCTAACCACCTCTGGTCTCCAGTCTATAAATACCCATCTAACCACCTGTAGTCTCCATTCTATAATATACCCATCTAACCACCTGTAGTCTCCAGTCTATAATATACCCATCTAACTACCTGTAGTCTCCATTCTATAATATACCCATCTAACTACCTGTAGTCTCCAGTCTATAAATACCCATCTAACCACCTGTAGTCTCCATTCTATAATATACCCATCTAACCACCTGTAGTCTCCATTCTATAATATACCCATCTAACCACCTGTAGTCTCCATTCTATAATATACCCATCTAACCACCTGTAGTCTCCAGTCTATAAATACCCATCTAACCACCTGTAGTCTCCATTCTATAATATACCCATCTAACCACCTGTAGTCTCCAGTCTATAATATACCCATCTAACTACCTGTAGTCTCCATTCTATAATATACCCATCTAACTACCTCTGGTCTCCAGTCTATAATATACCCATCTAACTACCTCTGGTCTCCAGTCTATAATATACTATTCTAACCACCTCTGGTCTCCAGTCTATAATATACTATTCTAACTACCTCTGGTCTCCAGTCTATAATATACCCATCTAACTACCTCTGGTCTCCAGTCTATAATATACTATTCTAACTACCTCTGGTCTCCAGTCTATAATATACTATTCTAACCACCTCTGGTCTCCAGTCTATAATATACCCATCTAACTACCTCTGGTCTCCAGTCTATAATATACTATTCTAACTACCTCTGGTCTCCAGTCTATAATATACCCATCTAACCACCTCTGGTCTCCAGTCTATAATATACTATTCTAACCACCTCTGGTCTCCAGTCTATAATATACTATTCTAACTACCTCTGGTCTCCAGTCTATAATATACTATTATAACTACCTCTGGTCTCCAGTCTATAATATACTATTCTAACTACCTCTGGTCTCCAGTCTATAATATACTATTCTAACTACCTCTGGTCTCCAGTCTATAATATACTATTCTAACTACCTCTGGTCTCCAGTCTATAATATACTATTCTAACTACCTCTGGTCTCCAGTCTATAATATACCCATCTAACCACCTCTGGTCTCCAGTCTATAATATACTATTCTAACTACCTCTGGTCTCCAGTCTATAATATACTATTCTAACTACCTCTGGTCTCCAGTCTATAATATACTATTCTAACCACCTCTGGTCTCCAGTCTATAATATACTATTCTAACTACCTCTGGTCTCCAGTCTATAATATACCCATCTAACTACCTCTGGTCTCCAGTCTATAATATACTATTCTAACTACCTCTGGTCTCCAGTCTATAATATACTATTCTAACTACCTCTGGTCTCCAGTCTATAATATACTATTCTAACTACCTCTGGTCTCCAGTCTATAATATACTATTCTAACTACCTCTGGTCTCCAGTCTATAATATACCCATCTAACCACCTCTGGTCTCCAGTCTATAATATACTATTCTAACTACCTCTGGTCTCCAGTCTATAATATACTATTCTAACTACCTCTGGTCTCCAGTCTATAATATACCCATCTAACCACCTCTGGTCTCCAGTCTATAATATACTATTCTAACTACCTGTAGTCTCCAGTCTATAATATACTATTCTAACCACCTCTGGTCTCCAGTCTATAATATACTATTCTAACTTCCTCTGGTCTCCAGTCTATAATATACCCATCTAACCACCTCTGGTCTCCAGTCTATAATATACTATTCTAACTACCTCTGGTCTCCAGTCTATAATATACTATTCTAACTACCTCTGGTCTCCAGTCTATAATATACTATTATAACTACCTCTGGTCTCCAGTCTATAATATACTATTCTAACTACCTCTGGTCTCCAGTCTATAATATACTATTCTAACTACCTCTGGTCTCCAGTCTATAATATACCCATCTAACCACCTCTGGTCTCCAGTCTATAATATACTATTCTAACTACCTCTGGTCTCCAGTCTATAATATACTATTCTAACTACCTGTAGTCTCCAGTCTATAATATACTATTCTAACTACCTCTGGTCTCCAGTCTATAATATACTATTATAACTACCTCTGGTCTCCAGTCTATAATATACCCATCTAACCACCTCTGGTCTCCAGTCTATAATATACTATTCTAACTACCTCTGGTCTCCAGTCTATAATATACCCATCTAACTACCTCTGGTCTCCAGTCTATAATATACTATTCTAACTACCTCTGGTCTCCAGTCTATAATATACTATTCTAACTACCTGTAGTCTCCAGTCTATAATATACTATTCTAACTACCTCTGGTCTCCAGTCTATAATATACCCATCTAACTACCTCTGGTCTCCAGTCTATAATATACTATTCTAACTACCTCTGGTCTCCAGTCTATAATATACTATTCTAACTACCTCTGGTCTCCAGTCTATAATATACCCATCTAACTACCTCTGGTCTCCAGTCTATAATATACTATTCTAACTACCTCTGGTCTCCAGTCTATAATATACCCATCTAACTACCTCTGGTCTCCAGTCTATAATATACTATTCTAACCACCTCTGGTCTCCAGTCTATAATATACTAATCTAACTACCTCTGGTCTCCAGTCTATAATATACCCATCTAACCACCTCTGGTCTCCAGTCTATAATATACTATTCTAACCACCTCTGGTCTCCAGTCTATAATATACTATTCTAACTACCTCTGGTCTCCAGTCTATAATATACCCATCTAACCACATCTGGTCTCCAGTCTATAATATACCCATCTAACTACCTCTGGTCTCCAGTCTATAATATACTATTCTAACCACCTCTGGTCTCCAGTCTATAATATACTATTCTAACCACCTCTGGTCTCCAGTCTATAATATACTATTCTAACCACCTCTGGTCTCCAGTCTATAATATACCCATCTAACTACCTCTGGTCTCCAGTCTATAATATACTATTCTAACTACCTCTGGTCTCCAGTCTATAATATACTATTCTAACCACCTCTGGTCTCCAGTCTATAATATACCCATCTAACTACCTCTGGTCTCCAGTCTATAATATACTATTCTAACCACCTCTGGTCTCCAGTCTATAATATACTATTCTAACCACCTCTGGTCTCCAGTCTATAATATACCCATCTAACTACCTCTGGTCTCCAGTCTATAATATACTATTCTAACTACCTCTGGTCTCCAGTCTATAATATACTATTCTAACTACCTGTAGTCTCCAGTCTATAATATACTATTCTAACTACCTCTGGTCTCCAGTCTATAATATACCCATCTAACTACCTCTGGTCTCCAGTCTATAATATACTATTCTAACTACCTCTGGTCTCCAGTCTATAATATACTATTCTAACTACCTCTGGTCTCCAGTCTATAATATACCCATCTAACCACATCTGGTCTCCAGTCTATAATATACTATTTCTAACTACCTGTAGTCTTCAGTCTATAATATACCCATCTAACCACCTCTGGTCTCCAGTCTATAATATACTATTCTAACTACCTGTAGTCTCCAGTCTATAATATACCCATCTAACCACCTCTGGTCTCCAGTCTATAATATACCCATCTAACTACCTCTGGTCTCCAGTCTATAATATACTATTCTAACTACCTCTGGTCTCCAGTCTATAATATACTATTCTAACCACCTCTGGTCTCCAGTCTATAATATACTATTCTAACTACCTCTGGTCTCCAGTCTATAATATACTATTCTAACTACCTCTGGTCTCCAGTCTATAATATACCCATCTAACTACCTCTGGTCTCCAGTCTATAATATACTATTCTAACTACCTCTGGTCTCCAGTCTATAATATACCCATCTAACTACCTCTGGTCTCCAGTCTATAATATACTATTCTAACTACCTCTGGTCTCCAGTCTATAATATACTATTCTAACTACCTCTGGTCTCCAGTCTATAATATACCCATCTAACTACCTCTGGTCTCCAGTCTATAATATACTATTCTAACTACCTCTGGTCTCCAGTCTATAATATACCCATCTAACTACCTCTGGTCTCCAGTCTATAATATACCCATCTAACTACCTCTGGTCTCCAGTCTATAATATACTATTCTAACTACCTCTGGTCTCCAGTCTATAATATACTATTCTAACCACCTCTGGTCTCCAGTCTATAATATACTATTCTAACTACCTGTAGTCTCCAGTCTATAATATACTATTCTAACTACCTCTGGTCTCCAGTCTATAATATACCCATCTAACTACCTCTGGTCTCCAGTCTATAATATACCCATCTAACTACCTCTGGTCTCCAGTCTATAATATACTATTCTAACCACCTCTGGTCTCCAGTCTATAATATACTATTCTAACTACCTCTGGTCTCCAGTCTATAATATACTATTCTAACCACCTCTGGTCTCCAGTCTATAATATACCCATCTAACCACATCTGGTCTCCAGTCTATAATATACTATTCTAACTACCTCTGGTCTCCAGTCTATAATATACTATTCTAACCACCTCTGGTCTCCAGTCTATAATATACCCATCTAACTACCTCTGGTCTCCAGTCTATAATATACCCATCTAACCACCTCTGGTCTCCAGTCTATAATATACTATTCTAACCACCTCTGGTCTCCAGTCTATAATATACTATTCTAACTACCTCTGGTCTCCAGTCTATAATATACTATTCTAACCACCTCTGGTCTCCAGTCTATAATATACTATTCTAACCACCTCTGGTCTCCAGTCTATAATATACTATTCTAACTACCTCTGGTCTCCAGTCTATAATATACCCATCTAACTACCTCTGGTCTCCAGTCTATAATATACTATTCTAACTACCTCTGGTCTCCAGTCTATAATATACTATTCTAACTACCTCTGGTCTCCAGTCTATAATATACCCATCTAACTACCTCTGGTCTCCAGTCTATAATATACTATTCTAACTACCTCTGGTCTCCAGTCTATAATATACCCATCTAACCACCTCTGGTCTCCAGTCTATAATATACTATTCTAACTACCTCTGGTCTCCAGTCTATAATATACCCATCTAACTACCTCTGGTCTCCAGTCTATAATATACTATTCTAACTACCTCTGGTATCCATTCTATAATATACTATTCTAACTACCTCTGGTCTCCAGTCTATAATATAATATTCTAACTACCTCTGGTCTCCATTCTATAATATACTATTCTAACTACCTCTGGTCTCCAGTCTATAATATACTATTCTAACTACCTCTGGTCTCCAGTCTATAATATACTATTCTAACCACCTGTAGTCTCCATTCTATAATATACTATTCTAACTACCTCTGGTCTCCAGTCTATAATATACCCATCTAACTACCTCTGGTCTCCAGTCTATAATATACTATTCTAACTACCTCTGGTCTCCAGTCTATAATATACTATTCTAACCACCTGTAGTCTCCATTCTATAATATACTATTCTAACTACCTCTGGTCTCCAGTCTATAATATACCCATCTAACTACCTCTGGTCTCCAGTCTATAATATACTATTCTAACTACCTCTGGTCTCCAGTCTATAATATACCCATCTAACTACCTCTGGTCTCCAGTCTATAATATACTATTCTAACTACCTCTGGTCTCCAGTCTATAATATACTATTCTAACTACCTCTGGTCTCCATTCTATAATATACTATTCTAACTACCTCTGGTCTCCATTCTATAATATACTATTCTAACTACCTCTGGTCTCCAGTCTATAATATACTATTCTAACTACCTCTGGTCTCCAGTCTATAATATACTATTCTAACTACCTCTGGTCTCCAGTCTATAATATACCCATCTAACTACCTCTGGTCTCCAGTCTATAATATACCCATCTAACTACCTCTGGTCTCCATTCTATAATATACCCATCTAACCACCTGTAGTCTCCAGTCTATAATATGCTATTCTAACTACCTGTAGTATACAGTCTATAATATACTATTCTAACTACCTCTGGTCTCCAGTCTATAATATACTATTCTAACTACCTCTGGTCTCCAGTCTATAATATACTATTCTAACTACCTCTGGTCTCCAGTCTATAATATACCCATCTAACTACCTCTGGTCTCCAGTCTATAATATACCCATCTAACTACCTCTGGTCTCCATTCTATAATATACCCATCTAACCACCTGTAGTCTCCAGTCTATAATATGCTATTCTAACTACCTGTAGTATACAGTCTATAATATACTATTCTAACTACCTCTGGTCTCCAGTCTATAATATACTATTCTAACTACCTCTGGTCTCCAGTCTATAATATACTATTCTAACTACCTCTGGTCTCCAGTCTATAATATACTATTCTAACTACCTCTGGTCTCCAGTCTATAATATACCCATCTAACTACCTCTGGTCTCCAGTCTATAATATACCCATCTAACTACCTCTGGTCTCCATTCTATAATATACCCATCTAACCACCTGTAGTCTCCAGTCTATAATATGCTATTCTAACTACCTGTAGTATACAGTCTATAATATACTATTCTAACTACCTCTGGTCTCCAGTCTATAATATACTATTCTAACTACCTCTGGTCTCCAGTCTATAATATACTATTCTAACTACCTCTGGTCTCCAGTCTATAATATACTATTCTAACTACCTCTGGTCTCCAGTCTATAATATACCATCTAACTACCTGTAGTCTCCAGTCTATAATATACTATTCTAACTACCTCTGGTCTCCAGTCTATAATATACTATTCTAACTACCTCTGGTCTCCAGTCTATAATATACTATTCTAACTACCTCTGGTCTCCAGTCTATAATATACTATTCTAACTACCTCTGGTCTCCAGTCTATAATATAATATTCTAACTACCTCTGGTCTCCAGTCTATAATATACTATTCTAACTACCTCTGGTCTCCAGTCTATAATATACCCATCTAACTACCTCTGGTCTCCAGTCTATAATATACTATTCTAACTACCTCTGGTCTCCAGTCTATAATATTCCCATCTAACTACCTCTGGTATCCAGTCTATAATATAATATTCTAACTACCTCTGGTCTCCAGTCTATAATATACCCATCTAACCACCTCTGGTCTCCAGTCTATAATATACTATTCTAACTACCTCTGGTCTCCAGTCTATAATATACCCATCTAACTACCTCTGGTCTCCAGTCTATAATATACCCATCTAACTACCTCTGGTCTCCAGTCTATAATATACTATTCTAACTACCTCTGGTCTCCAGTCTATAATATACTATTCTAACCACCTCTGGTCTCCAGTCTATAATATACTATTCTGACTACCTGTAGTATACAGTCTATAATATGAACAGTAAGATCCTTGTCCCAGTCTCAACCAACCAGCAGGTGGCGGTAATCAACCATCCTGTTTACACTCCCCCATATAACCAGCAGAAGAAGAAGACGCGCACACACACACACACACACACACACACACCCCTACTGGTTGCTGACGTCCTCATAAATACACACACACACACACACACCCCTACTGGTTGCTGACGTCCTTCTAGATATACACACACACACACACATCCTCCTAGGTACTGACCTACTTTTTGAGAAAACATCAAGTGATCATTCACGAGAGGAAGCAGGTAGTTGTGTTAGAGAGGCAGAGCAGCAGCCAGACGATTGATGAAACACGCCTGGGGAACCGAGGGGCTGCTGCTCTCACCCCTGTGCCTCTCGTACAGACATTTCCATTTCCTAACCAAATGTCCCCCCCCCCCCCCACTTCTCCTACCAGGTGAGGATGCATCCTTGCCCATCACCATTGGAGGGAGCTACCAGGTGCTGGTGAACAACGTGTTCTACTTCACACAGCGCGTGGTGGACAAGCTGTGGCAGGGCATGTTCAACAAGGAATCCAAGATGGTGGTGGAGTTTATAGTGCAGCTTATAGGACAGGTGAGGACGACCTAGACCAGGGTTTCTTCAATATCTGATTCATTCCAGGTCTGGCACACGCTGAAACGGGGACGGGCAGGATGAATTGTCCTGATGGAGCGCCTTCAGAATCTATTCACACCCCTTAACTGTTTCCACATTATTGTTGCGTTACTGCCTGAATTTAAAAGAGATTCAATTGAGAATTTCTGGTACTGATTAAGTACGTGTTTGAAATCTGACTAAATCCTCTTGTTTCAAAGCAGTACCACTCCAGACATGCACATTGCTGGCCTACATTCACGTATAAATCACACGGCTGTGTTTCACCTAAAGCTCTATTGGTTCAGTTGAGTAAGTCTGGGAGAGACGTGAAGGTTGGCTTGTTGATTCAATTAACTCATTCATTCAAACCCAGTACTGTACTGCTGTAAATCAGACTGTTTCTGAGTACTGTACTGCTGTAAACTACACACATTACACCTGAATACCAAGTGTTATGTTTGGAACAAATCCAGTACATCACATTACTGAGTACCACTCTCCATATTTTCAATCATAGTGGTGGCTGCATCATGTTATGGGTATGCTTGTAATCAAGTTTTTCAGGATAAAAAAAAAATAAACGAGCTTAAGCGCAGGCAGAGTCCTAGAGGAAAACCTGGTTCAGTCTCTTTCCACCAGACACTGGAAGATGAATTCACCTTTCAGTGAGACAATAAGGCGAAATCTACACTGGAGTTGATTACCAAGAACACAGTGAATGTTCCTGAGTGGCCGAGTTAAAGTATTGACTTGAATCTGATTTAAAAATCTATAGCAAGACTTGAAAATGGTTGTCTAGCAATGATCAACAACACATTTGACAGAGCTTGAATATTTTTTTAAAGAATAATGGGTAAATGTTGCACAATCTTTAGAAACTTAGCCAGAAATAACACTGCTGTAATCACTGCCAAAGGGCATTCTATCATGTATTGACTTAGAGAATTGAATACTTATCTAAACAAGAGTTACATTACAGTAGTTACATTACAGTAGTTACATTACAGTAGTTACATTACAGTAGTTACATTACAGTAGTTACATTACAGTAGTTATATTACAGTAGTTATATTACATTAGTTGCATTATATTGGTTATTACAGTAGTTACATTACATTAGTTATATTGTATTAGTTGCATTATATTGGTTACATTACAGTAGTTACATTACAGTAGTTACATTACAGTAGTTACATTACAGTAGTTACATTACAGTAGTTATATAACAGTAGTTATATTACATTAGTTACATTACATTAGTTATATTACAGTAGTTACATTACAGTAGTTATATTACAGTAGTTATATTACAGTAGTTACATTACATTAGTTATATTACAGTAGTTATATTACATTAGTTATATTACAGTAGTTACATTACATTAGTTACATTACAGTAGTTACATTACAGTAGTTACTTTACAGTAGTTACATTACAGTAGTTACTTTACAGTAGTTACTTTACAGTAGTTACATTACAGTAGTTACATTACAGTAGTTATATTACAGTAGTTACATTGCATTAGTTACATTACAGTAGTTACTTTACAGTAGTTATATTACATCAGTTATATTACATCAGTTACATTACATTAGTTATATTACATTAGTTACATTACAGTAGTTACATTACAGTAGTTACATTACATCAGTTACATTACATCAGTTATATTACATCAGTTATATTACATTAGTTATATTACAGTAGTTATATTACAGTAGTTATATTACAGTAGTTACATTACAGTAGTTACATTACATTAGTTATATTACAGTAGTTATATTACAGTAGTTACATTACATTAGTTATATTACAGTAGTTATATTACAGTAGTTACATTACATTAGTTATATTACAGTGGTTATATTACATCAGTTATATTACAGTAGTTATATTACAGTAGTTACATTACAGTAGTTACATTACAGTAGTTACATTACATCAGTTACATTACATCAGTTATATTACATCAGTTATATTACATTAGTTATATTACAGTAGTTACATTACAGTAGTTATATTACAGTAGTTACATTACAGTAGTTACTTTACAGTAGTTATATTACAGTAGTTATATTACATCAGTTATATTACAGTAGTTATATTACAGTAGTTACATTACAGTAGTTACTTTACAGTAGTTACATTACATCAGTTATATTACATCAGTTATATTACATCAGTTATATTACAGTAGTTATATTACAGTAGTTACATTACAGTAGTTACTTTACAGTAGTTACATTACATTAGTTATATTACATCAGTTATATTACATTAGTTATATTATATTGGTTATTACAGTAGTTACATTACAGTAGTTACTTTACAGTAGTTACATTACATTAGTTATATTACATCAGTTATATTATATTAGTTATATTATATTGGTTATTACAGTAGTTATATTACATTAGTTACTTTACAGTAGTTACATTACATTAGTTATATTACAGTAGTTACATTACAGTAGTTACTTTACAGTAGTTACATTACATTAGTTATATTACAGTAGTTATATTACAGTAGTTACATTACAGTAGTTACTTTACAGTAGTTACATTACATCAGTTATATTACATCAGTTATATTACATCAGTTATATTACAGTAGTTATATTACAGTAGTTACATTACAGTAGTTACATTACAGTAGTTACATTACAGTAGTTACATTACATTAGTTATATTACATCAGTTATATTATATTAGTTATATTATATTGGTTATTACAGTAGTTACATTACAGTAGTTACTTTACAGTAGTTACATTACATCAGTTATATTACATCAGTTATATTACATCAGTTATATTACAGTAGTTATATTACAGTAGTTACATTACAGTAGTTACTTTACAGTAGTTACATTACAGTAGTTATATTACAGTAGTTACATTACAGTAGTTACTTTACAGTAGTTACATTACATCAGTTATATTACATCAGTTATATTACATCAGTTATATTACAGTAGTTATATTACAGTAGTTACATTACAGTAGTTACTTTACAGTAGTTACATTACAGTAGTTACTTTACAGTAGTTACATTACAGTAGTTACTTTACAGTAGTTACATTACATCAGTTATATTACATCAGTTATATTACATCAGTTATATTACATCAGTTATATTACAGTAGTTATATTACAGTAGTTACTTTACAGTAGTTACATTACAGTAGTTACTTTACAGTAGTTACATTACATTAGTTATATTACATCAGTTATATTATATTGGTTATATTATATTATTTAGATTACATTAGTTACATCAGTTATATTACATCAGTTATATTACATCAGTTATATTACATCAGTTATATTACAGTAGTTATATTACAGTAGTTACTTTACAGTAGTTACATTACAGTAGTTACTTTACAGTAGTTACATTACATTAGTTATATTACATCAGTTATATTATATTAGTTATATTATATTGGTTATATTATATTATTTAGATTACATTAGTTACATTAGTTATATTACATTAGTTATACTACATTGTGTAATGCTCCGGGTGTCGTGGGTGTGGAGTCAAACGCAGGAGACAGAGAGTTCAATGCTGTGCGTCTTTAATAGCACCAGCGCACCACAGGGTGCTCACAATAGTGACGTTCCCAAACACAGGGAATGAAAATGTACAACGGAAACAATCACGACCAGGCACTAACACGTACCTCTACTACAGAGCCGAAGGTTACACTGAAATAATCCCGCACAGCAACCAGGCGGGCCGGCTGTCTAATAAAGACAAACTAATTAAACATAAACAGGTGCTACCAATAAACATACAAGGAGCGGGAGGAAAGACAATCAGTGGCAGCTAATAGGCCGGTGACGACGACCGCCGAGCGCCACCCGCCCGGGAAGGGGAACCACCCTCGGTCGGACTCGTGACACATTGGTTATATTATATTAGTTATATTAGTTGTATTATATTAGTTATATTAGTTATATTATATTAGTTATATTAGTTATATTATATTAGTTATATTAGTTATATTATATTAGTTATATTAGTTATATTATATTAGTTATATTAGTTATATTATATTAGTTATATTAGTTATATTATATTAGTTATATTATATTAGTTATATTAGTTGTATTATATTAGTTATATTAGTTGTATTATATTAGTTATATTAGTTGTATTATATTAGTTATATTAGTTGTATTATATTAGTTATATTATATTAGTTATATTAGTTGTATTATATTAGTTATATTAGTTGTATTATATTAGTTATATTAGTTGTATTATATTAGTTATATTAGTTATATTATATTAGTTATATTAGTTGTATTATATTAGCTATATTAGTTCTATTATATTCGTTATATTAGTTGTATTATATTAGCTATATTAGTTCTATTATATTAGTTATATTAGTTATATTAGTTATATTAGTTATATTAGTTGTATTATATTAGTTATATTATATTAGTTATATTAGTTATATTATATTAGTTATATTAGTTGTATTATATTAGCTATATTAGTTATATTATATTAGTTATATTAGTTGTATTATATTAGTTATATTAGTTGTATTATATTAGTTGTATTATATTAGTTATATTAGTTGTATTATATTAGTTGTATTATATTAGTTATATTAGTTGTATTATATTAGTTGTATTATATTAGTTATATTAGTTGTATTATATTAGTTATATTAGTTGTATTATATTAGTTGTATTATATTAGTTATATTAGTTGTATTATATTAGTTGTATTATATTAGTTATATTAGTTGTATTATATTAGTTATATTAGTTGTATTATATTAGTTGTATTATATTAGTTATATTAGTTGTATTATATTAGTTGTATTATATTAGTTATATTAGTTGTATTATATTAGTTGTATTATATTAGTTATATTAGTTGTATTATATTAGTTATATTAGTTGTATTATATTAGTTGTATTATATTAGTTATATTAGTTGTATTATATTAGTTATATTATATTAGTTATATTAGTTGTATTATATTAGTTATATTAGTTGTATTATATTAGTTATATTAGTTGTATTATATTAGTTATATTAGTTGTATTATATTAGTTATATTAGTTGTATTATATTAGTTGTATTATATTAGTTATATTAGTTGTATTATATTAGTTATATTATATTAGTTATATTAGTTGTATTATATTAGTTATATTATATTAGTTATATTAGTTGTATTATATTAGTTGTATTATATTAGTTATATTATATTAGTTATATTACATCAGTTATATTATATTAGTTATATTAGTTGTATTATATTAGTTATATTATATTAGTTATATTAGTTGTATTATATTAGTTATATTAGTTGTATTATATTAGTTATATTATATTCGTTATATTATATTAGTTATTTTTAGTTGTATTATATTAGTTGTTTTAGTTATATTATAGTAGTTATATTATGAGTCATTACTTATATTACATTAGTTATAATATTATGAAGACACTGTGTATAGAAATACAACATATGCAGTTCCTGTTTGTGGGTGTCCCAGGACTGGAAACAGTCGTATTACAGCAGTACAGTACTCAGAAACAGTCTGATTTACAGCAGTACAGCACTCAGAAACAGTCTGATTTACAGCACTACAGTACTCAGAAACAGTCTGATTTACAGCAGTACTCAGAAACAGTCTGATTTACAGCAGTACTCAGAAACAGTCTGATTTACAGCAGTACAGTACTCAGAAACAGTCTGATTTACAGCACTACAGTACTCAGAAACAGTCTGATTTACAGCAGTACAGTACTCAGAAACAGTCTGATTTACAGCACTACAGTACTCAGAAACAGTCTGATTTACAGCAGTACAGTACTCAGAAACAGTCTGATTTACAGCAGTACTCAGAAACAGTCTGATTTACAGCAGTACTCAGAAACAGTCTGATTTACAGCAGTACTCAGAAACAGTCTGATTTACAGCAGTGCAGTACTCAGAAACAGTCTGATTTACAGCAGTACAGTACTCAGAAACAGTCTGATTTACAGCATTCTGATTTACAGCAGTACAGTACTCAGAAACAGTCTCATTTACAGCATTCTGATTTACAGCAGTACAGTACTCAGAAACAGTCTGATTTACAGCAGTACAGTACTCAAACAGTCTGATTTACAGCAGTACAGTACTCAGAAACAGTCTGATTTACAGCAGTACTCAGAAACAGTCTGATTTACAGCAGTACTCAGAAACAGTCTGATTTACAGCAGTACAGCACTCAGAAACAGTCTGATTTACAGCACTACAGTACTCAGAAACAGTCTGATTTACAGCAGTACAGTACTCAGAAACAGTCTGATTTACAGCACTACAGTACTCAGAAACAGTCTGATTTACAGCACTACAGTACTCAGAAACAGTCTGATTTACAGCACTACAGTACTCAGAAACAGTCTGATTTACAGCAGTACAGTACTGGGTTTGAATGAATGAGTTAATTGAATCAACAAGCCAACCTTCACGTCTCTCCCAGACTTACTCAACTGAACCAATAGAGCTTTAGGTGAAACACAGCCGTGTGATTTATACGTGAATGTAGGCCAGCAATGTGCATGTCTGGAGTGGTACTGCTTTGAAACAAGAGGATTTAGTCAGATTTCAAACACATACTTAATCAGTCCTCGGAATCCATTGGCTGTTATAAAACAGGACTATTGTTTACACACTCCGCCAACCCTACGGTAGGATGTCTTAACCCCAATCAACTCTCTGGAGAAGAAAGGCCCTTTCTAAAACCACCTCTCGGGCATCGCAGACCATAGATCATAAGACAAGTCTTTCTTAAAAAATGTTCCACCTCTCTTTTCTCCCGTTTCCAGTCCAAGAGGAGGTCGCAGAGTCTGTCTCTGGACTCTCTCTACCACTGTCTGAACCGTACGGTCCTGTACCAGCTGTCTCGACCTCACAAGACCGTACCTCAGCAGGTAGCTCTGCTGGACTCTCTACGGGTGTTGACCGTCAACCGTAACCTGGTACTGGGACCGGGCAACCACGACCAGGAGTTTGTAGCCTGTCTAGCTCACTGCTTCATCAACCTGCACGTTGGGAGGTAGGTCTGGGACTGGAGGTGGGTCTGGGACTGGAGGTGGGTCTGGGACTGGAGGTGGGTCTGGGACTGGAGGTGGGTCTGGGACTGGAGGTGGGTCTGGGACTGGGTCTGGGACTGGAGGTGGGTCTGGGACTGGAGGTGGGTCTGGGACTGGAGGTGGGTCTGGGACTGGAGGTGGGTCTGGGTCTGGAGGTGGGTCTGGGACTGGAGGTGGGTCTGGGTCTGGAGGTGGGTCTGGGTCTGGAGGTGGGTCTGGGGTCTGGAGGTGGGTCTGGGTCTGGAGGTGGTTCTGGGACTGGAGGTGGTTCTGGGACTGGAGGTGGGTTTGTGTGTCTGTCTGTTTTAGCTAGCTAGCTAGCTTACTTAGTTATCGTCTTGCTTCTTCATGCATTCTTGAATTCATTGCATTGCTCGAGACATTTATAGCAGCTGTGTGTCCTGATCAGTGAGTTTGAGGCCTTATGAAGTGTTGAGCTGGCTAATCGAATGACAACAGGCTGCAAAAATTGCAGTTAGCTTAGTCCTGCTGGCTGACTCTCTCCTCTCCTGTCCCGCTCTCTTTCTCTCTCCTCTTCTTTCTCTGTCTCTCTCTTCCTCTCTCCTCTTGTCTCTCTCTTTCTCTCTCTCTTTCTCTCTCGCTCTTTCTCTCTCCTTCTCTCTCTCCTCTGTCTCCCTCCTCCTCTCCCCTCCCTACTTCTCTCTCTTTCTCTCTCCTCTTCTTTCTGTCTCTCTTCCTTTCTCCTCTTGTCTCTCTCCCCCTGTCTCTCTCTTTCTCTCTCTCTTTCTCTCACTCTCTCTCTTTCTCTCTCACTCTTTCTCTCTCGCTCTTTCTCTCTCGCTCTGTCTCTCTCCTTCTGTCTCTCTCCTCTGTCTCTCCCCTCCCTACTTCTCTCGCTCTCGCTCTCTGTCTCTCTCTCGCTCTCTCGCTCTCTCTCTCTGTCTATGTGCAGTAGTGTGGAGGGTTTTGGTTTGGAGGCAGAGGCTCGTATGACCACCTGGCACGTCATGATGCCCGCTGAGAATGGACCTGATAACAGACACAGCCAGGAAGTTAGCGAAGGTAACATAACGTCTGACTGTCTGTCTGCCTGCCTTTCTCTCTGTCTGTCTCTCTTTCAAAGTGTGTTTCTATGTGTGTGTGTCCCTAATTCCTGTCTGTCCCCCAGGTCGCCAGCAGCTGCTGAAGGCAGTAAACCGTGTGTCCCTAACTCCTGTCCTGTCCCCCAGGTCACCAGCTGCTGCTGAAGACAGTAAACCGTGTGTCCCTAACTCCTGTCCTGTCTGTCCCCCAGGTCGCCAGCTGCTGCTGAAGACAGTAAACCGTGTGTCCCTAACTCCTGTCCTGTCCCCCAGGTCGCCAGCTGCTGCTGAAGACAGTAAACCGTGTGTCCCTAACTCCTGTCCTGTCTGTCCCCCAGGTCGCCAGCTGCTGCTGAAGACAGTAAACCATGTGTCCCTAACTCCTGTCCTGTCCTGTCTGTCCCCCAGGTCGCCAGCTGCTGCTGAAGACAGTAAACCGTGTGTCCCTAACTCCTGTCCTGTCCTGTCTGTCCCCCAGGTCGCCAGCTGCTGCTGAAGACAGTAAACCGTGTGTCCCTAACTCCTGTCCTGTCTGTCCCCCAGGTCGCCAGCTGCTGCTGAAGACAGTAAACCGTGTGTCCCTAACTCCTGTCCTGTCTGTCCCCCAGGTCGCCAGCTGCTGCTGAAGACAGTAAACCGTGTGTCCCTAACTCCTGTCCTGTCTGTCCCCCAGGTCGCCAGCTGCTGCTGAAGACAGTAAACCGTGTGTCCCTAACTCCTGTCCTGTCTGTCCCCCAGGTCGCCAGCTGCTGCTGAAGACAGTAAACCATGTGTCCCTAACTCCTGTCCTGTCTGTCCCCCAGGTCGCCAGCTGCTGCTGAAGACAGTAAACCGTGTGTCCCTAACTCCTGTCCTGTCTGTCCCCCAGGTCGCCAGCTGCTGCTGAAGACAGTAAACCGTGTGTCCCTAACTCCTGTCCTGTCTGTCCCCCAGGTCGCCAGCTGCTGCTGAAGGCAGTAAACCGTGTGTCCCTAACTCCTGTCCTGTCTGTCCCCCAGGTCGCCAGCTGCTGCTGAAGACAGTAAACCGTGTGTCCCTAACTCCTGTCCTGTCCTGTCTGTCCCCCAGGTCGCCAGCTGCTGCTGAAGACAGTAAACCGTGTGTCCCTAACTCCTGTCCTGTCTGTCCCCCAGGTCGCCAGCTGCTGCTGAAGGCAGTAAACCGTGTGTGGACAGAGCTGATGCACAGTAAAAGACCCATGTTGGAGGACATCTTTAAGGTGTCCCTCCCCACCAACGACAGAGGACATGTAGATATTAGCACCGCTCGGCCTGCCCTGGAGGAACCTGCCCTGAAGAGCTGGCAGAACCACCTGGGTGAGAAAAGACACACACATCTAGACAGACGCACACCCACACACAGAGACGAAAACACAAACACATACTGTGTATTCAAATAGTATTCAGACTCAATGACTTTTACCACATTTTGTTATGTTACAGCATCATTTTAAAATTTATTCAATAGTTTTTTTCCCCTTCATCAATCGACACACAATACCCCATAATGCCATCACAATACCCCATAATGACATCACAATACCCCATAATGACATCACAATACCCCATAATGACATCACAATACCCCATAATGACAACGCGAAAACAGGTTTTTGAAAATGTTTGCAAATGTATAAAAAAAAAATTTAATAAACTGAATGTTACATTTACGTAAGTATTTCAAACTCTTTACTCAGTACTTTGTTGAAGCACCTTTGGCAACGATTACAGCCTCAAGTCTGAAAAACATCCCCTTAAGCATGATATTGCCACCACCATCCTTCACCGTAGGGATGATGCCAGGTTTCCTCCAGACGTGACGCTTGGCATTCAGGCCAAAGAGTTCAATCTTGGTTTCATCAGACCAGAGAATCTTGTTTCTCATGGTTTGAGACCTTTAGGTGCCTTTTGGCAAACTCCAAGCGGACTGTCATGTGCCTTTTACTGAGGAGTGGCTTCCATCTGGCCACTCTACCATAAAGGCCTGATTGGTGGAGTGCTACAGAGATGGTTGTCCTTCTGGAAGGTTCTCCCATTTCCATAGAGGAACCCTGGAGCTCTGTCAGAGTGACCATCGGGTTCTTGGTCACCTCCCTGACCAAGGCCCTTCTCCCCCGATTTCTCAGTTTGGCCAGGCGGTCAGCTCTTGAAAGAGTGTTGATGGTTCCAAACTTCTTCAATTTAAGAACGATGGAGGCCACTGTGTTCTTGGGGACCTTCAATGCTGCAGAAATGTTTTGGTACCCTTCCCCAGATCTGTGCCTCGACACAATCCTGTCTCTGAGCTCTACGGACAATTCCTTCGACCTCATGGCTTGGTTTTCGCTCTGACATGCACTGTCAACTGTGGGACCTTATATAAACAGGTGTGTGCCTTTCCAAATCATGTCCAATAAATGTAATTTAGCACAGGTGGACTCCAATCAAGTTGTGGAAACATCTCAAGGATGATCAATGGAAACAGGATGCACCTGAGCTCAGTTTCAAGTTTCATAGCAAAGGTTCTGAATACTTATGTAACTATATTTATGTATTTCAGTTTTTTTTATTTGTAATAAATTTGCAAACATTTCTAAAAACCTGTTCTCACTTCATCATTATGGGGTATTGTGTGTAGATTGATGAGGAACAATTTCTATTTAATAAAATTTTATAATGAGGCTGTAACGTAATGTGGAAAAAGGGGAAGGGGTCTGAATACTTTCTGAATGCGTTGTACACACTGACTCTGTAGTCTATTGTTTGGCATTACGTCAGAAAGGTCATGTTAACACCGTACAGACTGTTTAGTGGTCAGGGGGATATTGGGACATAATCAGCTTTACCATGTGGTTTTTGTAGAGCAGAGAAAGCCAAGTTAGGACCGGAGCCGCCAGCACACTGGAAGACTGTTGGATAACCTCTGTTCCTTTCTCTTGTTTGTCTCTGTTTCTATGTCCCTCTGTTTCCCCCCCCCCTCTTTACTCCTTCCTCTCCTTCTCTTTCTCTCTCTCTCTCTCTCTCTCTCTCTCTCTCTATAACTCTCTCTCTTTCTCTCTCCCTTTCCCTCTCTTTCCCTCTCTCTCTCTCTCTCTCTCTCTCCCTCCTCTCTCTCTCCCTCCCTATTTACTCCTTCCTCTCCCCCTCTCTCTCTCTCTCTCTCTCTCTTTCCCTCCTCTCTCCCTCCCTCTTTACTTCTCCCTCTCTCTCTTTCCCTCCTCTCTCTCTCCCTCCCTCTTTACTCCTTCCTCCCCCCCTCTCTCTCCTCTAGTCCATGAGAAGAAGTGTATTAGCAGAGGGGAGTCGGTGGCTCCGGCCAGCCAGTCCAAGCTGTCTCGGGTCAGTAGTGGTTTTGGTCTGTCCAAGTTGACCGGCGCGCGACGCAACAAGAAGGAAAACTCCCTGAACAAGAACAACCTTTCTGCACAGGTACACACACACACACACACACACACACACACACACACACGGACACGGACACGCACAAGAGCACACACGTAACATGCATTCATACTCATGCATGCATGTACACTCACCTCACAGCAGCCAGCAGCATACCACCCTGCATCCCAACTGCTGGCTTGCTTCTGAAGCTAAGCAGGGTTGGTCCTGGTCGGTCCCTGGATGGGAGACCAGATGCTGCTGGAAGTGGTGTTGGAGTCCCAGTAGGAGGCACTCTTTCCTCTGATCTCAAACATTAATATCCCAATGCCCCAGGGTAGTGATTGGGGACACTGCCCTGTGTAGGGTGCCGTCTTTCGGATGGGACGTGTCTCTGTGGACACTCAAGATCCCATGGCACTTATCGTAAGAGTAGGGGTGTTAACACCTGGTGTCCTGGCTAAATACCCAAACTGTCCCTCAAACCATCACGGTCACCTAATCATCCCCAGGTTCCAATTGGCTCATTCATCTCCCCCTCCTCTCCCCCTGTAACTATTCCCCAAGTCGTTGCTGTTAATGAGAACGTGTTCTCAGTCAACTCACCTGGTAAAATAAAGGGTCAAATAAATAAACACTAACCAGGTAAATTCCTTCCACCAATAGGAGACGTTCCAGTGGATGTTCACCCACATAGCGGTGGTCAGGGACCTGGTGGCCATGCAGTATAAAGAGTACCAGGAGGTAAGAACACTACGGTACTCACAGCGTTGTCTACCACACTACGGTACTCACAGCGTTGTCTACTACACTACGGTACTCACAGCGTTGTCTACCACACTACGGTACTCACAGCGTTGTCTACTACACTACGGTACTCACGGCGTTGTCTACTACACTATGGTACTCACAGCGTTGT
>NC_143032.1:82772500-82785000 GCF_057628025.1 Oncorhynchus mykiss | reverse complement strand
TGACTGCAACTATATCTGAAGTCCCAGACTGACCAGTCTTCCTGTAGTACTCTGTCCTGCTCCAGCCCAGCTCCTATCCTCCTGTAATACTCTGTTACTATGTCCTGCTCCAGCCCAGCTCCTATCCTCCTGTAATACTCTGTCCTCTTCCAGCCCAGCTCCTATCCTCCTGTAATACTCTGTCCTGCTCCAGCCCAGCTCCTATCCTCCTGTAATACTCTGTTACTATGTCCTGCTCCAGCCCAGCTCCTATCCTCCTGTAATACTCTGTCCTGCTCCAGCCCAGCTCCTATCCTCCTGTAATACTCTGTTACTCTGTCCTGCTCCAGCCCAGCTCCTATCCTCCTGTAATACTCTGTTACTCTGTCCTGCTCCAGCCCAGCTCCTATCCTCCTGTAAATCTCTGTCCTGCTCCAGCTCAGCTCCTCTCCTCCTGTAATACTCAGCTCCTCTCCTCCTGTAATACTCTGTTACTATGTCCTGCTCCAGCCCAGCTCCTATCCTCCTGTAATAATCTGTTACTCTGTCCTGCTCCAGCCCAGCTCCTATCCTCCTGTAATACTCTGTTACTCTGTCCTGCTCCAGCCCAGCTCCTATCCTCCTGTAATACTATGTTACTATGTCCTGCTCCAGCCCAGCTCCTATCCTCCTGTAATACTCTGTTACTCTGTCCTGATCCAGCTCCTATCCTCCTGTAATACTATGTTACTATGTCCTGCTCCAGCCCAGCTCCTATCCTCCTGTAATACTCTGTTACTCTGTCCTGCTCCAGCCCAGCTCCTATCAGTGTCCTCCTCCGCTCCCCCTCATGATCTCAGCCCTGAGACTCCCACAGTTAGCATCTGTCTGACAACAGGGTTAAGTGACTTGAACAGACATGCCATTTATACACTGTGTGTGAAGCCATAGTTAGGAGTTGGTTAAACCGCCCAAACTGTGGATGCATGGTGGATGGGTGTCTGGTAGATGGTAAACCGTATGTCTACGAGCCTGAGCCTTGCCTTGTCATGTAAGGTCCAATAAGACACCATTTTGGATACAAATTAGATAACTGTTTTCACTTGAAACGACACTCAATGAACATCTGTGTGGTTTGAGCATTTTGCAAGCATGATTGACACTGAAAGGATTTCAATGGACTAATTGAAAGCCACATCACATCTTCCTATTTTTTTGGTTTGTTTTGATGCTTATTCGTCAGTGTTCTTCATGTCAACTGCCCCCCCCCCATCACTAATTAACCTCTCTTCCTCCCCTCTCTTCCTCCCCTCTCTTCCTCTCCTCTCTTCCTCTCCTCTATTCCTCTCCTCTCTTCCTCTCCTCTCTTCCTCCCCTCTTCCTCCCCTCTTCCTCCCCTCTCTTCCTCTCCTCTCTTCCTCCCCTCTCTTCCTCCCCTCTTCCTCCTCTCTTCCTCTCCCCTCTTCCTCCTCTCTTCCTCTCCTCTCTTCCTCCCCTCTTCCTCCTCTCTTCCTCTCCTCTCTTCCTCTCCTCTCTTCCTCCCCTCTTCCTCCCCTCTTCCTCTCCTCTCTTCCTCTCCTCTCTTCCTCCCCTCTTCCTCCCCTCTTCCTCTCCTCTCTTCCTCTCCTCTCTTCCTCCCCTCTCTTCCTCCCCTCTCTTCCTCCCCTCTCTTCCTCTCCCTCCCCTCATCCAGAAGCCGGTGCGTTACCGCCGAGCGATAAGCTACGACAGTAAGGAGTACTACATGAGACTGCTGTCAGGGAACCCTGGGATGTATCAGCACTCTATAGAGCAGGACACTGAGGGAGAGACCGCTCAGCATGAACCTGGAGAGGTGCACGGAGAGGACACCATCGCCAGAGTCAAAGGTAAGTCGGATAGAGGGCACATAGCAAGACTTTTTGAGGTCGGTTCAGTTTCAGTTTTTATTATAATTCTAATTATTTTATTCTGTTTATTATACCACTTTTTCATCTACACTTTCGTGGTATCCGATTTGGTAGTTTACAGTCTTGTCTCATCTCTGCAACTCCCGTACGGACTCGTGAGAGGCAAAAGTCGAGAGCAGCGCTTCCTCCGAAACACAACGCAAACAAGCCGCGCTGCTTCTTGACACAATGCCAGCTTAACCCGGAAGCCAGACACACCAATGTGTCGGAGGAAACACTGTTACACCTGGCGATGGTGTCAGCGTCCTCTGAGCCCGGTCCGCCGCAGGAGTCGCTAGTGCATGATGGGACAAGGACATCCCTGCCGGCCAAACCCTCCCCTAACCCGGACGACGCTGGGCCAAACCCTCCCCCAACCCAGACGACGCTGGGCCAATTTTGCACCGCCCCATGGGCCTCCCGGTTGCGACAGAGCCTGGACGCAAACCAGGATCTCAAGTAACACAGCTAGCACTGAGATGCAGTACCTTAGACCACTGCGTCACTCCCTACTACATTGTCACATTGGCCTGTTGGAAACTACAACTCCCTACTACATTGTCACATTGGCCTGTTGGAAACTACAACTCCCTACTACTTTGTCACATTGGCCTGTTGGAAACTACAACTCCCTACTACATTGTCACATTGGCCTGTTGGAAACTACAACTCCCTACTACATTGTCACATTGGCCTGTTGGAAACTACAACTCCCTACTACATTGTCACATTGGCCTGTTGGAAACTACAACTCCCTACTACATTGTCACATTGGCTTGTTGGAAACTACAACTCCCTACTACATTGCACAGTTCAGGCTTCATCTGATTTACACTATACAGTGAATTCGGAAAGTATTCAGACCCCTTGACTTTTTTCCACATTTTGTTACGTTACAGCCTTATTCTAAAATAGATTGAATTGTTTTTTCCCCCTCATCAATCTACACACAATACCCCATTTTTTTTGTTTACCTTTATTTGACTAGGCAAGTCAGTTAAGAATAAATACTTGTTTTCAATGACGGCCTAGGAACAGTGGGTTAACTGCCTTGTTTCAGGGGCAGAACGACAGATTTGTACCTTGTTAACTCAGGGATTTGATCTTGCAACCTTTTGGTTACTGGCCCAACGCTCTGACCAGTAGTCTACCTGCCGCCCCATAATATCAAAGCAAAAAAAAAAAATATTTAGAAAAAATAAAATATATTACATATACGTAAGTATTTGGTTGAAGCAACTTTGGCAGTGATAACAGCCTCACGTCTTGGATATGACGCTACAAGCTTGGCACCACTGTATTTAGGGAGTTTCTCCCATTCTTCTTTGCAGATCCTCTCAAGCTCTGTCAGGTTGGATGAGGAGCATCGCTGCACAGCTATTTTCAGGTCTCTCCAGAGATGTTCAATCGGTTTCAAGTCCGGGCTCTGGTTGGGCCACTCGAGGACATACAGATCCCTGTCCCGAAGCCACTCCTGCGTTGTCTTGGCTGTGTGCTTATTGCCGCTGTCCTGTTGAACGGTGAACCTTTCTCCCAAGTCTGAGGTCCTGAGCGCTGTGGAGCAGGTTTTCATCAAGGATCTCTCTGCACTTTGCTCTGTTAATCTTTCCCTCGATCCTGACTTGTCCCTGCTGCTGAAAAACAGTCCTTAGGTGTCTTTAGGCAAACTCCAAGCGGACTGTCATGTGCCTGTTACTGAGGAGTGGCTTCCGTCTGGCCACTCTACCATAAAGGCCTGATTGGTGGAGGGCTGCAGAGATGGTTGTCCTTCTGGAAGGTTCTCCCATCTCCACAGAGGAACTCTGGAGCTCTGTCAGAGTGACCATCGGGTTCTTGGTCACCTCTCTGACTTTCTCCCCCGATTGCTCAGTTTGGCTGGGCGGCCAGCTCTAGGAAGACTCTTGGTGGTTCCAAACTTCTTCCATTTAAGAATGGTGGAGGCCACTGTGTTCTTGGAGACCTTCAATATGGCAGAAATGTTTTCTTACCCTTCCCCAGATCTGTGCCTCGACACAATCCTGTCTCTGAGCTCTACGGACAATTCATTCGACCTCATGGCTTGGTTTTTGCTCTGACATGCACTCTCAACTGTGGGATCTTACATAGACAGGTGTCTGCCTTTCTAAATCATGTTCAAACATGAACAATTGAATTTACCACAGGTGGACTCCAATCAAGTTGTAGAAACATCTTAAGGATGATTAATGGAAATAGGATGCACCTGAGCTTAATTTCGAGTCTCATCGCAAAGGGTCTGAATACTTATATAAATAAGGTATTTCTTGTTTTTATATATATACATTTATATATATCCACACACACACATTTGCAAACATTTTGAAAAACCCATTTTTGCTTTGTTATGGGGGATTGTGATGTCATTATGGGGTATTGTGATGTCATTATGGGGTATTGTGATGTCATTATGGGGTATTGTGATGTCATTATGGGGTATTGTGATGTCATTATGGGGTATTGTGATGTCATTATGGGGTATTGTGATGTCATTATGGGGTATTGTGATGTCATTATGGGGTATTGTGTGTGTAGATTGATGAGGATACATTTTTATTGAATCTATTTTAGAATAAGGCTGTAACGTAACAAAATGTGGAAAAAGTCAAGGGGTCTGAATACTTTTTGAATGCTCTGTGTATACTAAAGTATGTGGACACCCCTTCAAATGAGTGGATTCAGCTATTTCAGCCACACCCGTTGCTGACAGGTGTATAAAGTCAAGCACACAGCCATGCAATCTCCATAGGAAACCATTGGCACTAGAATGGCCTAACTGAAGAGCTAAGTGACTTTCAACGTGCCACCGTCAGTTTGTCATATTTCTGCCCTGCTAGAGCGGTCCGGTCAACCGTAAGTGCTGTTATTGTGAAGTGGAAACGTCGAGGAGCAACAACGGCTCAGCCACGAAGTGGTAAGCCACACAAGCTCACAGAATGGGACTGCTGAGTGCCGTGGCACGTGGCACGTAAAAATAGCTTGTCCTGCAACACTCACTACCAAGTTTCAAACTGCCTCTGGAAGCAACGTCAGTACAAGAACTGTTCGTCGGGAGCTTCATGAAATGGGTTTCCGTGGCCGAGCAGC
This sequence comes from Oncorhynchus mykiss, assembly GCF_057628025.1. Taxonomy (NCBI): domain Eukaryota; kingdom Metazoa; phylum Chordata; class Actinopteri; order Salmoniformes; family Salmonidae; genus Oncorhynchus; species Oncorhynchus mykiss. The sequence goes on along the minus strand of NC_143032.1, from coordinate 82,780,012 downwards.
CGCACACAAGCCTAATATCACCATGCGCAATGCCAAGCGTCGGCTGGAGTGGTGTAAAGCTCGCCGCCATTGGACTCTGGAGCAGTGGAAACGTGTTCTCTGGGGTGATGAATCACGCCTCACCATCTGGCAGTCTGACGGACTAATCTGGGTTTGGCGGATGCCAGGAGGACGCTACCTGCCCCAATGCATAGTGCCAACTGTAAAGTTTGGTGGAGGAGGAATAATGGTCTGGGGCTGTTTTTCATGGTTCGGGCACCTTAGTTCCAGTGAAGGGAAATCTTAACGTTACCACGTATAATGACATTCTAGACGATTCTGTGGCAACGGTTTGTGGAAGACCCTTTCCTGTTCCAGCATGACAATTCCCCCGTGCACAAACCGAGGCTCATACAGAAATGGTTTGTCGAGATCAGTGTTGAAGAACTTGACTGGCCTGCACAGAGCCCCGACCTCAACCCCATCGAACACCTGTGGGATGAATTGGAACGCCGACTGCGAGCCAGACCTAAATCGCACAACGACATCAGTGCCCGACATCACTAACGCTCTTATGACTGAATGGAAACAAGTCCCCCTGCAGCAATGTTCCAACATCTAGTGGAAAGCCTTCCCAGAAGAGTGGAGGCTGTTATAGCAGCAATGTTCCAACATCTAGTGGAAAGCCTTCCCAGAAGAGTGGAGGCTGTTATAGCAGCAATGTTCCAACATCTAGTGGAAAGCCTTCCCAGAAGAGTGGAGGCTGTTATAGCAGCAATGTTCCAACATCTAGTGGAAAGTCTTCCCAGTAGAGTGGAGGCTGTTATAGCAGCAATGTTCCAACATATAGTGGAAAGCCTTCCCAGAAGAGTGGAGACTGTTATAGCAGCAAAGGGGGGGACCAACATTAATGCCCATGATTTTGGAATGAGATGTTCGACGAGCAGGTGTCCACATACTTTTGGTCATGTAGTGTATCTCAAGAGGGGGAAAAAAGGAACGAAATGGAATTCAAATAATAATAATAATCGCTCAGCACTACAAGACACACACACACACACACACACACACACACAGACACACACATCAGAGACATGCGACGAGGTCATTCAATTATACTAAAACAAAGCTCTCAGAGAGACTGTGAGGAAACTAAACTGCATGTATGACTGGTTTACCGGCCTCTATCAAGCATCAATGGGGTAACTTATTACCAGTGTTAACGGTCCTCCACATTCACACCAAGGTCATAGTTACTCACACACTTGTTTGGACACACATTTTTCAGATTACATTTAATCCCCCCCCCCCCCCCCCCCCCCCCCCTCCAGGTCTGGTGAAGGCCCCTCTGAAGAGGTCACGCTCCACCACGGACAGAGCCGATGAGGAACAAGACCTGCTCCAGGAACAGATCTTAGAGTCAGGAGGTCTGGACGAGGAACAGAGGACAGACAACACATCACTGCTACGACTACTGGAGGAGGGAGAGAAGGTAAGAGGACAGGGTGAGGAGGACTGACTGGGGTGAGGAGGACTGACTGGGGAGGAGGAGGACTGACGGGGAGGAGGAGGACTGACGGGGGTGAGGAGGACTGACGGGGGTGAGGAGGACTGACGGGGGTGAGGAGGACTGACGGGGGTGAGGAGGACTGACGGGGGTGAGGAGGACTGACTGGGGTGAGGAGGACTGACTGGGGTGAGGAGGACTGACTGGGGTGAGGAGGACTGACGGGGGTGAGGAGGACTGACGGGGAGGAGGACAGACAGGGTTTATTCTGCGGTTCTACCTAGCCTAAATGTTTGTAACCACGAATATAACCATTACGTTGTGTCACCAGATCCAACACATGTACCGGTGTGCGCGGGTGCAGGGTCTGGACACTAGCGAGGGGCTGCTCCTGTTCGGAAAGGAGCACTTCTATGTCATCGACGGTTTCACCATGACCGTCAGCAGAGAGATCAGAGACATCGAGACGCTGCCCGCCAAGTGAGTTCATTAACCTTTTTCCATATGAACACCTAACCCTTATTCACCCTTCATAACTAACGTGATTCAACTAAACCAAGTGCTTCGTTCATTCGTTGAAGTTTATTCGTTGAATCGTGCGCTTTTGATGGATCAGCTTTGAGATTGCAAATGGATTGTGGCGTCTTTCAGTGTAATTGTCTACATCATATCCAATCACCCAATATGTTTATTTTAGTTTTTTTATAAATATATATTATTTAAAATATATTTTCCTTTACTATTTTCCCCTAACCCTACCATTCCTCCCCTAATGGGAGTAAACTAATGGACAACAACACTTAGGCTTCTACTTCCAACTTGTACATACTATATACATGTTACAGACACAGTATATTTTACATTAGTTATCTTGTTTTTTTTTGTTTAAAAAAATTGTCCCACCCAATCTCCGAACACTATCCAGTTTTGATTTATATTTGCCATCAATACGGTGCATTTGGAAAGTATTCAGACCCCTTCAAATCCAATGTATTTATATAGCCCTTCGTACATCAGCTGATATCTCAAAGTGCTGTACAGAAACCCAGCCTAAAACCACAAACAGCAAGCAATGCAGGTGTAGAAGCACGGTGGCTAGGAAAAACTCACTAGAAAGGCCAGAACCTAGGAAGAAACCTAGAGAGGAACCAGGCTATGTGGGGTGGCCAGTCCTCTTCTGGCTGTGCCGGGTGGAGATTATAACATAACATGGCAAAGATGTACAAATGTTCATAAATGACCAGCAGGGTCAAATAATAATGAGGCAGAACAGTTGAAACTGGAGCAGCAGCACGGTCAGGTGGACTGGGGACAGCAAGGAGTCATCATGTCAGGTAGTCCTGGGGCATGGTCCTAGGGCTCAGGTCCTCCGAGAGAGAGAAAGAAAGAGAGAAAGAGAGAATTAGAGAACGCACACTTAGATGTGTGACCCCTTCCCTTTTTCCACATTTTGTTACGTTACAGCCTTATTCTAACATGGATTAAATACTTTTTCCTCATCAATCTACACACAATACCCCATAATGACATCACAATACCCCATAATAACATCACAATACCCTATAATGACATCACACTACCCTATAATGACATCACAATACCCTATAATGACATCACAATACCCTATAATGACATCACAATACCCTATAATGACATCACAATACCCTATAATGACATCACAATACCCTATAATGACATCACAATACCCCATAATGACATCACAATACCCTATAATGACATCACAATACCCCACAATACCCCATAATGACATCACAATACCCCACAATACCCCATATACATCCAAAAAGTTTAACTGGAAAGGGGGGGGGGGGGGGGGGGAGTACTCAAGGAGAAGTTTGGGTTTTGACATGTCTCTCTGTCTCCAGTCTTCATGAGACCATCATCCCCAGAGGTGCGAGGCAGGGTCAGAGCCAGCTGAAGAGGACCTGTAGCATCTTCGCCTACGAGGACATTAAGGAGGTCCACAAGAGACGATACCTGCTGCAGGTGAGCAGTGCAAAAAACTTGGTTCTGATTTGTTGCTTGTGACATGTCGATCAGTCTCAACTTGTTCACCTTGGTCATGTATATTAGGGCAAAACATGGCAAATCGTTTTGAGACAGAAAATTAGAAATATATCATTACTTTGTCGGACAAGTTCCGGTATCCGTCCCTGTTTCTGTCTGTTTTCATTCCTTTGTGCCCTAATGAATCTGAACCTGAGCAACGAACACAACCCATCTATAATGCTCTGTCTGTGTTCCAGCCCATGGCTGTGGAGGTGTTCTCGGGAGATGGGAGGAACTACCTGCTGGCCTTCCAGAAAGGAGTCCGTAACAAGGTGTACCAGAGGTTCCTCGCCGTGGTTCCCTCTCTGGCTGACAGCTCAGAGTCCGTCTCAGGACAAAGACCCAACACCAGCGTAGAGCAGGGGTAACCGTCTACCTTTCTGTAGATTCTATGTGATAAACGTCTGTGTTTTTCATATTTTGTTAAATCTGTTGCCTATTTTATTTTTATTTTTTTTTAAATTAGCTTTTATTTAACTAGGCAAGTCGGTTAAGAACAAATTATTCTTTTCAATGACGGCCTACTGGGGAACAACGACAGATTTGTACCTTGTCAGCTCGGGGATTTGAACTTGCAACCTTCCGGTTACTAGTCCAACGCTCTAACCACTAGGCTACCCTGCCACCTCTACACTCTAACCACTAGGCTACCTGCCGACCTCTACACTCTAACCACTAGGCTACCTGCCGCCTCTACACTCTAACCACTAGGCTACCCTGCCGCCTCTACACTCTAACCACTAGGCTACCTGCCGCCTCTACACTCTAACCACTAGGCTACCTGCCGCCTCTACACTAACCACTAGGCTACCTGCCGCCTCTACACTCTAACCACTAGGCTACCTGCCGCCTCTACACTCTAACCACTAGGCTACCTGCCGCCTCTACACTAACCACTAGGCTACCCTGCCGCCTCTACACTCTAACCACTAGGCTACCTGCCGCCTCTACACTCTAACCACTAGGCTACCTGCCGCCTCTACACTCTAACCACTAGGCTACCTGCCGCCTCTACACTCTAACCACTAGGCTACCCTGCCGCCTCTACACTCTAACCACTAGGCTACCCTGCCGCCTCTACACTCTAACCACTAGGCTACCTGCCGCCTCTACACTCTAACCACTAGGCTACCTGCCGCCTCTACACTAACCACTAGGCTACCTGCCGCCTCTACACTCTAACCACTAGGCTACCTGCCGCCTCTACACTCTAACCACTAGGCTACCTGCCGCCTCTACACTCTAACCACTAGGCTACCCTAGTTGCATGAATGTTTTCTATTGTAAATCCTTCTATAATGTTTCCCGTCAGGTCTGGGCTACTCAGCACTCTGGTAGGAGAGAAATCTGTCACCCAAAGATGGGAGGTAAGTCTGTTTTTACCAGTTCTATTACCATACGATCTCCTACCTTAGGACCGTGTTAGCAGTAGGTCTAACAGTAGTGTGTCCTCTGTGTTCCCTTCCATTGTGTGGAGAGATCAGTGAACTATAGTGTCCTCTCTGTAGTGTGGAGAGATCAGTGACTATAGTGTCCTCTGTAGTGTGGAGAGATCAGTGACTATAGTGTCCTCTCTGTAGTGTGGAGAGATCAGTGACTATAGTGTCCTCTATAGTGTGGAGAGATCAGTGACTATAGTGTCCTCTGTAGCGTGGAGAGATCAGTGAACTATAGTGTCCTCTCTGTAGTGTGAAGAGATCAGTGACTATAGTGTCCTCTGTAGCGTGGAGAGATCAGTGACTATAGTGTCCCCTCTGTAGTGTGGAGAGATCAGTGAACTATAGTGTCCTCTCTGTAGTGTGGAGAGATCAGTGACTATAGTGTCCTCTCTGTAGTGTGGAGAGATCAGTGACTATAGTGTCCTCTGTAGCGTGGAGAGATCAGTGAACTATAGTGTCCTCTCTGTAGTGTGGAGAGATCAGTGAACTATAGTGTCCTCTCTGTAGTGTGGAGAGATCAGTGACTATAGTGTCCTCTGTAGCGTGGAGAGATCAGTGACTATAGTGTCCCCTCTGTAGTGTGGAGAGATCAGTGAACTATAGTGTCCTCTCTGTAGTGTGGAGAGATCAGTGACTATAGTGTCCTCTCTGTGTTTCCGTAGCGTGGAGAGATCAGTGACTATAGTGTCCTTTCTGTGTTTCCGTAGCGTGGAGAGATCAGTAACTATAGTGTCCTCTCTGTAGTGTGGAGAGATCAGTGACTATAGTGTCCTCTCTGTGTTTCCGTAGCGTGGAGAGATCAGTGACTATAGTGTCCTTTCTGTGTTTCCGTAGCGTGGAGAGATCAGTAACTATAGTGTCCTCTCTGTGTTACCGTAGTATGGAGAGATCAGTGAACTATAGTGTCCTCTCTGTGTTTCCGTAGCGTGGAGAGATCAGCGACTATAGTGTCCTCTCTGTGTTTCCGTAGCGTGGAGAGATCAGTGACTATAGTGTCCTCTCTATAGTGTGGAGAGATCAGTAACTATAGTGTCCTCTCTGTGTTTCCGTAGCGTGGAGAGATCAGTGACTATAGTGTCCTCTCAGTAGTGTGGAGAGATCAGCAACTATAGTGTCCTCTCTGTAGTGTGGAGAGATCAGTAACTATAGTGTCCTCTCTGTGTTTCCGTAGCGTGGAGAGATCAGTAACTTCCAGTATCTGATGCATCTCAACACCCTGGCTGGTCGCTCCTACAACGACCTGATGCAGTACCCTGTCTTCCCCTGGATCCTGGCTGACTACGACTCTGAGGTAACAACAGTTACATGACCCTATATAGACCCTGAGGTAGCAACAGGTACAGGACCCTATATAGACCCTGAGGTAACAACAGGTACAGGACCCTGAGGTAACAACAGTTACATGATCCTATATAGACCCTGAGGTAACAACCGGTACAGGACCCTATATAGACCCTGAGGTAACAACCGGTACAGGACCCTATATAGACCCTGAGGTAACAACCGGTACAGGACCCTATATAGACCCTGAGGTAACAACAGGTACAGGACCCTATATAGACCCTGAGGTAACAACAGGTACAGGACCCTATATAGACCCTGAGGTAACAACAGGTACAGGACCCTATATAGACCCTGAGGTAACAACAGGTACAGGATCCTATATAGACCCTGAGGTAACAACAGGTACAGGACCCTATATAGACCCTGAGGTAACAACAGGTACAGGACCCTATATAGACCCTGAGGTAACAACAGGTACAGGACCCTATATAGACCCTGAGGTAACAACAGGTACAGGACCCTATATAGACCCTGAGGTAACAACAGGTACAGGACCCTATATAGACCCTGAGGTAACAACAGTTACAGGACCCTATATAGACCCTGAGGTAACAACAGGTACAGGACCCTATATAGACCCTGAGGTAACAACAGGTACAGGACCCTATATAGACCCTGAGGTAACAACAGGTACAGGACCCTATATAGACCCTGAGGTAACAACAGGTACAGGACCCTATATAGACCCTGAGGTAACAACAGGTACAGGACCCTGAGGTAACAACAGGTACAGGACCCTATATAGACCCTGAGGTAACAACAGGTACAGGATCCTATATAGACCCTGAGGTAACAACAGGTACAGGACCCTATATAGACCCTGAGGTAACAACAGGTACAGGACCCTATATAGACCCTGAGGTAACAACAGGTACAGGACCCTATATAGACCCTGAGGTAACAACAGGTACAGGACCCTATATAGACCCTGAGGTAACAACAGGTACAGGACCCTATATAGACCCTGAGGTAACAACAGTTACAGGACCCTATATAGACCCTGAGGTAACAACAGGTACAGGACCCTATATAGACCCTGAGGTAACAACAGGTACAGGACCCTATATAGACCCTGAGGTAACAACAGTTACATGATCCTATATAGACCCTGAGGTAACAACAGGTACAGGATCCTATATAGACCCTGAGGTAACAACAGGTACAGGACCCTAT